>NW_016804401.1:102613-171626 GCF_001698545.2 Rhinopithecus bieti
AAAAAAAAAAAAAAAAAAAAAAGAAGTACCATCATCAAAGGTAAGGTGATGGGAAGCTGCCCCGTGCCTCAGTGTTCCACTATGACATGGAAGACACGGCGGTTAAACTGCCACTTACCATTGATTGCTAAACTCAACTTCATTTCTTTTCATTTTTTGCCTTTGCCATGATAGATTTTATATCTCATCACAACTGTGTGGTGATGTGGTTTTGATGTGTGTTCCCTCCAAATCTCATGTTGAAATGTGGTCCCCAGTGTTAGGGGTGGGGCCTGATGGGGGGTGTTGGATCATGGGGTGGATTCCTCATGAATGGCCTGGCACTCACTGTCCCCTTGGTGATGAGTGAGTTCCTGCTCTGAGATGACGACTTAGATAACTCCATGCTGTGGTGCTAGCACCTGAGAGACACATGACCAAGAGATCTGCCCCCACATATGAATCTAGATGGGTGGGGCTGGCCTGCTGCTTCTCTTCAAGAACCAGTAGAGGCTGACGCTGCAGAGAGGGCAGCATCCCACGGTCAAGGAAACCACCGACAGAGGGGACCAGCAGGGGTCACCAAAGACCTCAGAACAAGAAAAACCTTTCTTTATTTGCTACATCCAGTGAGTTCAACAGAAGCCTCCTGTTTCAGCCAGGGGTCCCCAGGGAAGCAGAGTAACAGGACACAGGTAGATGTGGAAGTGCACATGAGCATGGGAATGGATGAATATGGATATGGATATTGATATAGAGAGAGGTATGGATATGGACATGAATATGGGTATAGATACAGATATGAATATGGGTCTAGATGGATATGGATACAGATACGGGTACAGATTTAGGCATAGATATGGATATAGATATGGATATGGACATAGATATGGGTACAGATACAGATATGGATATGAATACAGATATAGATACAGATGTGGCTACGGAAATAAATTTGGATGTAAATATGAATATAGGTATGGAGGTACATATAGGTATAGATACAGATATGGCTATGAATATAGATACAGATATGGAAATGGATATGTGTATACATACAGAAGTGACTATGGGCATAGATAGAGATACGGACTTGGAAATCGATGTGGGTGTAGATATGGATGTGGCTGTAGATATGGATACAGATGTAGGCATGGATGTGGATGGAGGTATGGATGAGGGTGAGATATGGATGTGGGTGTAGATATGGATGAGGGTATAGATATGGATGTGGATGTAGATATGGATAAGGGTGTAGATACAGATGAGGGTGTAGATGTGGACGTGGGTGTAAGCATGGATGTGGGTGTAGATATGGATGAGGGTGTAGATATGAATGTGGGTGTAGATATGGATGAGGGTGTAGATATGAATGTGGGTGTAGATATGGATGTGGATATAGATATGGGTGTGGGTGTGGATGTGAGCGTAGGCATGGATGTGGGTGTAGCTATGGATGTGGGTGTAGATGTGGATGAGGGTGTAGATATGGATGAGGGTGTAGATATGGATGTGGGTGTAGATAGGATGTGGACGTAGGCATGGATGCAGACACAGGCACAGATGTGGATGTAGGCATGGATACAGATGTAGATATGTATGTACATGTAGGCATGGATGTGGATGGAGGCATGGACATGGATGGAGGTATGGATATGGAAGTATTCATGGATATATGTATGGATGTGGGTATACAAATGTAGATGTGGATCCAGATATGAGATGTCTTTTTACGATTGGCTCATGTGATTGGAAGCTGTCAAGTCTGAAATCTGCAGGACAGGCCAACGGGCTGGAAACCCAGGCTGAGGCTGAGGCTAAAGTCTTGGGGCAGAATGTCTCCTTCCTTCAGCTGACTGGGTGAGGCCCACTCACGCTGTGGAGGGCAATCGTCCTTACTAACAGTCAGGTGGTGGGACACATCCACCATGTCTACAGAATACCTTCCCGGGAGCACCGAGATTCATGTGTGTTTACATAATTGGGTGACATGACCTAGCCAAGCTGATGCCTAAAGCCAACCACCACAACCCACACAACCACCGCAGCCCTGCCGAGCGAGCCCAGCCCTGTCTCTTTACCTCTCTTCCCTGGCCCCAGTATTGCCTGCTGTGGGGAGCAAAACCACAACCAGCCTGTGAGGGGCTGAGCAGAAAGCTGACAGAGGACCCTGGTCCGGCCCCTGCTAAAGCCTCAGCCCAGAGCAAGGTGCAGCTTAGAGGGGAGTGAAGTGGAAAGCGACACTGAGAGCTCAGCTCATTGCCTGGGACCGCATTGGCAGAGGTTCCTTATCTAAAAATACTTGTGAGCCACCCCCTTTCGGTGTAGGGCAGGGAAGTGGGTCCCACTGAAGAAGGCTGAAAGGACAAGGGAAGATGTGGTTATTGCAGTGAAAGTCTCCTGGGTCCAACACCCACTCCCAGTTCATGCTGATTCCCTTTAGAGGGACTGAGTCACCTCCCCAGACACCCCAGAGATAAGGAATAAAGTGGTTGTATCAGAAAAGGAGATCTCTCCAGCGACGGGGGTATCTCTCAGTGTGACTTCTTGGAGTCAAGGTTTTCTGGAAGCTGAGAGTGCGTCTGCCCCTCCAGGTCTGCCTCCACCCCAAGAGGACCCCGTGGATGCGATGCCCCAGCTCCACCACCCTCAGGAGAAGAGGTGGGTGTTTGTCGTTTCCTGCTCCACCCCTGCAGGCCAGATCTGAGGGCGGCTGCACCTCCTACTCTCTCGGCAGCCCCTCGTGTCCTCCCCTGTCCTCGGCCCTACTCTGTGGGCCTCCGGGGACCACTCCTTCTCTGGTCCCTGCAGGCTTGGGCGAGCCGACTGCTTCCCACTTTGGTGGTCCCAAGATGCATCCCATCCATGGGAGTCCCCTTAACCTTGACCTCTAGAAACAGCCCCATCACTCTTCTCTCCATTCACCCATGTCAGGAATGTTGAATTCCTTTGCTAGCAACACAGAAAGCCTCAATTGGATCCTGTCATTGCGCTGCCTAAAGCCCGGCAACAGCTTCCCATGGCACTTGAAATAGAATTTAAAGCCCAACAGGCCCTGCCCAAGCTTCCACCTCCCTCCCAGCCTCCTCCCCTCACCGCACCACCAAGAGCCACCTCCTTTTGTCTCCTCTGAGGTCCCATCAGTGCCACACGTGGACTCATTTTTGCTGTTTCTGGGACAGTGGTGCCATTCCCCTCCCGTGACTGACTCCGGCCTGCAGTCCCTAATCTGCCCATCATGCCCAGGCACTGTCCATGGCACCCTGTTGACTTCCTCCACACCGTCTAACACGACCTGAAACAACCTCTTCCATCCACCGCATCTCATCTGTGCTCCCCTGCCTGGAACGGAGCTGCAGGAAGGCAGCGATGTTTGTCTGGAGGTGGGCACTGTGGTGGGCGCTCGCCCCACATGTGGGTGTCCATTGATGGGTGGGCATCCCCCCGAGGCCTCGGAGCAGCAGACGCCCCTCCCTGAGACTGGTTGGGCCTGCACCACAAGCAGCACCCAGGTCCCACAGGTCCCTCTCCACACACAGCTCAGTGCAGGCCATGAGCAGGTGGCCTCATCCATGCTGCTGACCACCTGCCTGGCATGGTATTTGGTAAACAGCAGGTGGATGTTGGTGTAGATATACCACCTCAAATTGCTAGATTGGACAGAACCCCGCTAGAGCCCATCGGCTGCAGACACAAACCCAGGGCCCAGCAGATGGTGCTGTCTGCTAGGACAAGGCTGGAGAGTGGTTGCTCCATCCAGTCACCGTTTCCTGCGCCTGGACGCCTGCATCAACCCCTGGACAGCTGTGCAGAATCAGCCCTCTGCAGGCATTCGAGGGCCCCCAGGGACAGGAGGCTAACCCTCCATGGTGGGGTCCAGGCTGCCCTGCACAACATCCTGTGAGGCAAGTTCCGCGCTGCAACCACGAGCAGCCACGGCCCCGCCGCTGAGCACTGGGGACAGCCGCGGGGCAGGAGCAGAAGTTTCTGTCTCACTTTGTCTTTATTTTAGTGCCCACCCCCTGGTTGTGGGTTCCTTGTTCGCTGGTGCAGGTCTATGAGGAGGAAACACGCAGAAAACAAAAGATGAGATCAGGGTGTCTCAGGCCACTTCCTTCCACCACAGCTCTGCCTGGAGTGCTGGCCCCGGCACAGGTGGATACACAGAACCAGCGCCTCCCTCCTGGAGCTTTCTTGGGGGGACCAGTGAGGGTGAACAAGGAAGTGGATAGAGAATTCCCCACAGCATAAGTGCAGTGGGGACATTTGTGGCAGGGAGTGCCTGGGGGGATGGTTGGGGAAGATTGCCCCAAGGAGGTACCATCTGAGCAAGATCCAAAATTGTAAGAAAGAAGTAGCACGCAGAGCTCCGAGGGCAGAGCATGCCAGGTCCGAGGGCAGAGCACGCCGGGTCCGAGGGCAGAGCACGCCGGGCTGGAGGCCCTGCAGTGGGGACAAGCTCGGCAGCTTAGAGGACCAGAGAGAAATCCAGGTGGGTATTGGCCAAGGTGGGGTGTGAGGAGGGCCGAGGATAGCTGGGGTCACACAGCACCAAGTTGTACCAACCCAGGCACAGTTAACCATTCATTTTAAGAGCAAGTGAATCCCACATGCTTGACACAAGGAATTGCTGGAAAGGTGCTGACAGACCCAAAGGATGTAGAGTTCAATGCCAAAGGGTGTGGCTGTCACCCCTCAGAGGCTCAGAGCGAGTGGCAGGGCAATCGACTCCCCTGCATTTCCATCCACAGTGCACTAAATGCCACTGAACTGTCTGCTTTGGAGTAGTTAAGATTGTTAACTTATGTTATGTGAGCTTCACCATGGAATAAATGTGTGTGTTTTCATCCACAGCTCCTGCCTCGTAACTCACACAGCCCTGGTTATAGCCTTTTGTTATCACATTGGGGCAATTTCAAAGCAGGCCTCAGGAAGCAGAATCTCAAGGCCCTAACCTGACTGTGGGTCAGAAGATCCTCATTCCAGGCCAGGTTCTGCCCCATCACCTGGAGGAAGAAATGCTGCTGAGAAGCTGAGAAGAGTCTGGCCAGGTGCGGCGGCTCACGCCTGTAATCCCAGCACTGTGGGAGGCCAAGGCCGATGGATCACCCAAAGTCAGTTCGAGGCCAGCCTGGCCAACATGGCAAAAGCCAACTGTACTAAAAATACAAAAATTAGTCGGGCATGGTGGCGGGCACCTGTAATCCCAGCTGCTGGGGGTGCTGAGCCAGGAGAATGGCTTGAACCTGGGAGGCAGGGGTTGCAGTGAGCCGAGATCGTACCACTGCACTCCAACCTGGGTGAAAAAGTGAGCCTCCATCTCAAAAAAAAAAAAAAAAAAAAAGAAGAAGAATCTGGACAGACAAGCCCTGCTGGGTTTACACCACATCCTGTTTGTCCAGTCGCATTTCTACATGACTGTCAATCATTCCTGTCCAATGATGTCTCCATCAAAGGCCCAAAAGGACAGGGTTCAGGGAGCTTTCAGAAAGCTGGGCATGCGGAGGCTCCTGGAGGGGCTGCCCAGGGAGGGCATGGCAGCTCCGCGCCCCTTCCCCGCACCTCGCCTGTGCATCTCTTCATATGTATTCTTCACAATATTACTTATAATAAACCAGGAAGCGTGTTTCCCTGAGTCCTGTGAGCCACTCTAGCAAATTAATCAAACCCAAAAAGGGGGTTATGGGAACCCCAACATCAAGAATTTGTCAGAAGGCCCAGATTTGCAGTTCATGTCTGGAGTTGCGATGGGGGGGTGGGGTCTTAGGAACTGAGCCCTCACCCTGTGTGATCAGACACTGTCTCTAGGTAGAGGGGTCAGAATGGAATTGGAGGACCGCCCCTGTTGGTGTCTGCTATAGGACTGTTGCTCACTTGATGGTGGGGAGAAGCCGCAACTCTGCATTTGCTCACAGGAGTCTTCTGTGTTGATGTTGTGGTGTTGAAGTTGATGATGTCATGATGTTGATGATGTCGTGTTAATTATGTCATGGTGCTGATGAGTTTGTGGTGCTGATGGTGTGTTGTTGATGTCATGGTGTTAATGATGCTGTGGTGTTGAGGTGGTGTTGATGATGTCATGCTGTTGATGACGTTGCTGTTGATGTGGTGTTGGTAGTGTCATGGTGTTAATGATGTGGTGCTGATGATGTTGTGGTGTTAGTAATGCAGTGTTGATTATGCCATGGTGTTGATGATGTCATGGTGTTCATGATGTCATGGTGCTGATGTGGTGTTAATGACATGGTGTTGATATCATGATGTTGATAATATCATGTTGATGATGTCATAGTGTTAGTGATGATGTCATGGTGTTAATGATGTTGTGGTGGTAATGTCATGGTGTTGATGTCACGGTGTGGATGTGATGGTGTTGATGTCACAGTGTTCATGTCATGATGTTGATGTGGTGTTAATGATGCATTGTTCTTGATGTCACGGTATTGATGATGTCATGGTGTTAATGATGTCCCGGTCTTGATGTGTTGATGGTGTTATGGTGTCGATGATGTTGTAGTGTTGATGTCATGGTATTGATGGCATGGTATTGATGATGTCATGGTCTTGATGTGTTGATTATGTCACTGTATTGATGATGTCACGGTGTTAATGATGTCACAGTGTTGATGTCATGGTGTTGGTGTGGTGTTGCTATCGTGGTGTTAATGATGTCATGTTGATGTCATGGTGTTGATGATGTTGTGGTATTAATGATGCATTGTTGATGACATGGTTTTGATGATGTCATGGTGTTGATGATGTCAAGGTGTTGACAGTGTCATGGTGTTAATGATGCAGTGCTGATGATGTCATGGTCTTGATGTTGTGTTGATGATGTCATGGTGTTGACAGTGTCATGGTGTTAATGATGCAGTGTTGATGATGTCATGGTCTTGATGTTGTGTTGATGATGTCATGGTGTTGATGATGTCATGTAGTTAATGATGTGGTATAGATGATGCCGTGGTGTAGATGATGTCATGGTGTTGATGATGTCATGGTGTTGATAGTGTCGTGGTGTTAATGATGCAGTGTTGATTATGTCATGGTCCTGATGTTATGTTTATAATGTCATAGTGTTGATGATGTCATGGTATTGATGATGGCATGGTGTTGATGATGTCGTGATGTTGTGTTGATGATGTCACTGCATTGCTGTATTGATGGCATGGTTTGATGATGTCATGGTCTTGATGTCATGGTGTTGATGATGTCATGGTGCTGATGTCATGGTGTTAATGATGCAGTGTCGATGATGCAGTGTGGATGATGTCATTGGGGTTAAGGATGTCATGGGTTTGATGATGTCGTGGTGCTGATATCATGGTGTTGATGATGTCATGGTGTTGATGTTGCGGTGTTGATGATGTCACAGAGTGGATGATGTCAGGGAATTGATGATGTTACTGTGTTGATGTTGTCACAGTGTTCATGATGTGATGGTGTTGATGTTGCAGTGTTGATGATGTCATAGTGTTGGTGATGCCATGGTGCTGATGTTGTGGTGTTGATGATGTCACAGTATTTATGATGTCATGGTGATTGTGATGTCATGGTCTTGATGATGTTGTATTGCTACAGTGTTGATGATATAGTGTTAATGGTGCCATGGTGTTGATGTCATGTTGATGATGTTGTGTTGATCATGTCATGGTGTTGAAAGTATCATGTGTTGATGATGTCACTGTGTTAATGTCATGGTGTTGATAGTGTCATGGTGTTACTGATGTGGTGGTGATGATATCATGGTCTTGATGATGTTGAGGTGTTGATGTTGAGGTGCTGATGATGTGGTGTTGATGATGTGGTGTTCATGTCACTGTGTTATGGTGTTCATGTCACTGTGTTGATGTCATGGTGTTGATAGTGTCATGGTGTTAATGATGTGGTCTTAATGATGTCATGTTAATGATGTGGTGTTGATGTTGTGGTGCTGATGATGTCATAGTGTTGATGGTGTTGATGATGTGGTGATGATGTCATGGCGATGTCATGGTGTTGATGATGTGGTGTTGATGTGTTAATGATGTCATGGTGTTGATGATGTTGAGGTGTTGATGTCATGGTGTTGATGGTGTCATGGCATTGATGGTGTCATGGTGTTGATGATGTCATGGTGTTAATAATTCAGTGTTGATGTCATGGTGTTGATGATGTCATGGTGTTGGTGATGTCGTGGTGTTAATGATGCAGTGTTGATGATGCCACAGTGTTACTGATGATCTTGGTGTTGATGGTGTTGTGGTTTTGATGGTGTTGTAGTGTTGGCGTCATGGTGTTAATGATGTGGTGTTGATTTCACGGTGTTGATGTCATGGTGCTGATGATGTAGTGGTGTTGATGATGCGGTGCTGATTATGTCATGGTGTTGATGATATCATTGTGTTCATGATGTCGTGGTGTGCTAGTAGAGTGGGAGCAGCTTGAAGTCATTCAGCCATCAAAAGGGATGAAGCCCTGACCCAGGTTCCAACATTGATGGAGCTTGCAAGCACCACACCAAGGGAAAGAGGGCAGGCATGTAAGGCCACATACTGTGTGGCCAGAAATGTACAGAAGAGGCAAATCCACAGAGGCAGAAAGTGGATTCATGTGGGGAGGAAATGGAGAGTGACTACTAATGGCAACAGGGTTTGTTTCTGATGTGATGAATGTGTTTTGAAGCTAGACAGAAATGGTAGCTGCATGCCATTGGGAATGCACTAAATGCCACTGAATTGCACACTTTCGAGTAGTTAATAACATTGTTAATTTATGTTATGTGAGCTTCATCATGGAATAAAATAATAAGTGTATGTATGATAGAGGAGACCTCAGAGTCAGGTCGAAAACAGAAAGCACCCATCAAGTGTTTACTATTTGCACTATTGAACATGCTGACAATGACCACATTTAATCCTCACTCCATAAAGGAGAACTATTAATATTGTTAACTCTGACTGCTGGACAAGGAAAAAGTGGAAGTGATTCAGGCAGAGACACAGTGGGCAGCAAGGGTTCAAGCCCAGGTAGTATTTCTTAAAGAGGTCACCAACTTGCATAAGCTTCAGGCCTTACAATGCTAGTTTCAGATTAACATCATCACCACCATCATTATCACCATTGTCATCACCACCTCCACCATCACCACCATTGTCACCACCACCACCACAATCACCATCACCATCATCACCAATACCATCATCACCATTATCATATCATCATCACCATCACCATCATCATCACCATCACCATCATCACCATTGTCATCATCACCACCACCATCACCATTATCACCATCTTCACCATCACCATCATCACCAATACCATCATCACCATTATCATATCATCATCACCATCATCATCATCATCACCATCACCATCATCATCACCATCACCATTGTCATCATCACCACCACCATCACCATTATCACCATCTTCACCATCACCATCATAATCATCATCACCATCATCATCACTGTCACTATCATTATTATCACAATCATCATCACCATCATCATCATTACTATCATCATCACCATCATCATCACTATCACCATCACCACCATCATCATTACTATCATCATCACCATCACCATTATCACCATCATCACCATCACCATAATCCTTGCCATCATCATCACCAAAATCATTACCATCACCATCCCTATCGCCACCACCATTATCACTATCACATGCCAGTAGTGAGATGTAAAACAAATGAAATTATCACATATTGCTGATGGAAGCTTGGAAAGAGAGGGGAAAGAAAGAGAGTGGAAAGAACAAAGGGAGGAAAAGAAGGAAAGACGAAGGGAGTGAAAGAACTGGGGGGAGAAGAGGAAATAGGAGAGGATTGGAGGGAGGGAAGGGAAGGGGAAGAAAAACCTAGGAGGTGGCTTGGGCCCTTTGGCCCTCAAATCCCTAGGGGCAAAGGGCTCTCAGATGTGGGGCAGGGTTGGGAGGAGGAGTGCTGCAGGGATGGCTCCCTCACCCAGCAGACAGAAAGGGTGAGTGCTCAGGACAGCCCAAGAATGATATGCAGGGTGGGCCCAACCTCCTATGACCCCTGCACCTCCCTCCCAGCAGGACACTGCAACTCTCCATCCATTCCTCCCCACTACCAAAAGAACACAAAAATAGGAGGATGGACTGCTGGTGCTCGGTGATCCACAAACAGATGGCTTCATTTCAACTCCACCCTCAGCCTGGATCCCGCCTGGGTATGAATCCACCTGGCCCAGTAGGCAAGGCCAGGTACAGGAGGGGCACCCAGGCTTGTCTGCAGGCAACACCAGCAGCACTACCACTCCGTGATCAGCTTGGGGCATCCTGCCCTTAGGATCAAACACTAGTGTCAGGGGTGTCCTCATCAGAGTGAGTCTGCCTTTCATAAATGGGGGATATAGCCATGCCTGCAGGGTTATACTCCCAGGGGGTGGGCACTCTTGGGCACAAGATGTTTATGGTTGAGGGAACAAATTAGTGATGCTAACTAAATACACAGAACTTTATGGCAATGTCTTAATATTTTAAGAACAAAAAAAGCATTCTTAGTTTAATAGTAGGTTTTGATTTAAGGTTAATAGTACATTCGTAAATCCTTGCTGAAATCAGTAGTAACAAAGGAAAACAACACTAACAGCCTGTCAGAAGCTGATCAACAGCCTCTGTAATAAAGCACAAAAGACCTCTCTTCTTAGCTCTGTTAACCTATATAAACAAGAATCATATTTAAGGTGTGCACGTTCCTTCTCTTGCTCTTGGAGGACGCCCTACTCTGTAACTGAGTGGTCTCTAATAAACGATTTTAACTTTACTATACTCTGCCAGTCACCTGGAATTGTTTCTCACCCGACATCCAAGAACCTACTCTTGGGGTCTGGGACAAGCTCCTTATTCCAGTGACTCTAGGAAGGGGTTAAAAAATGAAAAAAAAAAAAAGAAAGGACTTGCCTTTCAAGATGCCTACTCGGTCCTTCCCCAAGTATCCTTTCCTTCCTTTCATTCATGTTCAAAAGACTTTTAATAAACTTTCACTCCTGTTCTGAAACTGGCTTCGATCTCTCTTTCTGCCTTATGCCACTCAGTCGAATTCTTTCTTCTGAGGAGGCAAGAATTGAGACTGCTGCAGACCCCCACGGACACGAAATCACCACCAGGAACATTTTGGTGCCATGATTCAAATACGTATTTTGGTGTTGAATGACTCGGATCCGTTCCTGGTGGTAAGACACGTCTATGCCTCGCCTTCTTCAGCTAGAGATGCTCAACCCCTGTACACGATCTTCTCTTTTGCTCTTCTGTTTACTAACCAACGCCCAGAACAATTCCCCTCAGCTGTAAGTGACTCTGTTGATCTCTCAGTTGACCCTGATGGGTGGCTCACACGGGTGGGAAGAACCTTGGGGTCTGCCCCGAGTAGAACTTGAGGCACCAATGACACCCTGGAGACAGAAGACTTCTGAGGGTGGTGGGGCTAAAGCATAAAGCCATGCAATGTCTGGGGTTTCCTCTGCTTTTTCAACTAAAATCAGCTCTTTCCCAAGAACCCACAGTGCCTAGTCTCCTGTTTTCTCTGCGTGTGTTCTGCCCGTGGGACTTTCTAAACACCCCCTGGTATTCGTGTGTCCATGGCTCTTACTGCATTTGTGTGGCACCAAAGACATGGGCTCCCTTGTGGATCCCCCCCTGAAATTTATATTTGTTCTCACCCTACCAGCTCAGATGACCTCCCACCCTTCCCCTGTCTGCTGCCGCACTGCCAGGGCAGATACTCACTGGAACCCCAGCCCTTCCAGCTCCTTATGACCTACCATGTGCTTTCCATTTCTGTAAAAAGAAAGCAAAAATGAGGCCGGGCACAGTGGCTCATGTCTGCAATCCTAGCAGTTTGGCAGGCCGAGGCAGGTGGATCACCTGAAGTCAGGAGTTTGAGACCAGTCTGGCCAACATCATGAAATCCCATCTCTACTAAAAACACAAAAAGTAGCCAGGCATGATGGTACATGCCTGTAGTCTCAGCTACTCTGGAGGCTGAGGGGGAAAGATTGCTTGAACCTGGGATGTTAAGGCTGCAGTGAGCCAAGATTGTACCACTGCACTCCAAGCCTGGGTGACAGAGCAAGACCATCTCAAAAAAAAAAAAAAGAAAAGAAAAGAAAAAATGAAAAAAGGAGACTCTACCCTCAGGTTCTTTCCTCACCCTGGGAATTCGCCACAACTCCCCAGGGAGCAGGGCTGGGAGGCAGTGCAAAAGAGTCTTGAAGCCAGGTAACAGGTGGGGATTCCAGCACTGCCATTCTCTAATGGAATGCTCGGCTAGATGCTTGACCCTGGAGAAATTCTTTCTCTGAAGTTTTTCTTAGTGGAGAGGGAGAAAATAAAAAAATATGCATATGTATATTTTGTTAAATGTAAGGTAATAATGGCTATTAAGTTTCAACTATTTGTAAGAAGATGAGAGTTAAAAGACAGTCAGGGAGACAAGCACAGTGGGCGGGACCTGGCACGGAGTAGATGCTCAGTAAACACTCATCTTCTTCTTTCTGGGTTTCCTCACTTCCCTCTAGCTTATTAGATCTTAGACCTGATATGAGAAGGGGCAGTGAGTGCTCATCAGATTGGGTTTTTCCCAAGCTTCAGTGATCACTGTAAATATCCCATGACTTTCTATTCTTCCCATCTATACCATTCATCATTTGAATACTTTTGGCTTAGTTAAACACATTGACTCACTTTTCTTTTTTACTTAAATGTGTTTTAAAGGAAGCCTCATATCTCAACCAAAAATGGAAAACTAATATATTCATTGCCATTAATAAAAGGTAACCATAACAATATAGTAAAGTAAATAAAACAGTATCATCAAACTGCAGCTAGCTTGTACAGCCAGTTGAAGGTGTCGTGCTTGAGGCCCACTTCTGCCTTTTCGTTTTTCAAACAAGGAGTTTGGAAAGTTTAGAGATTGATTGGCACCCAAAGGAGATTCCCTTGTTGATTTAATTATTAGAAAATAGGTAATTAAAAGTGAATAACTTCACTATGGATTCAATGTTGTATCTGTTATAAAAAATATCTAAAACTTAAAATTAGGCAAAAACAAACTCCTAAGTGTGCCTCTGAGTTTGGCTTTGTATTGACTGAACTATTTTACAACTGTAGAATAGAAGGTCATGTAGAGAATGCAGCCCTGCTCATGATTCTTATCTGAGAACAACACAAAGCTTCCTCTATGGTAATGTAATCAATGTTGTTCACTATAGATGCAATTGATGCCCATGACCAAGGAAAGATGATCCCAAGTATTATACCTTATTGTCCTGTAGGATGTTACCCAAGTTTGCATCTATTATGTTACCCAAGATTCATGTCAGCATGCCTTTGTTCTTCACATTGTCCTTTGAACCAGCCTTGACATCTGCTATGGTCTGAATCTGTCTCCCCAGATTCATGTGTTGGAAATGTAACCCCCAGCACAACATTGTCAGGAGGTGGGGCCTTTGGAGGTGTTTGGGTCATGGGAGCTCCACCCACATAAATGGATTACTGCCTCTGTAACCTGGGGATTTTAGGAGTGGGTTCACTCTCTCTTGCCCTTTCACCTTCTGCCACGTGAGGACACAACAAGAAAGCCCTTGTCCGATGCCAGCATCCTGATCTTGATTTTCAGCCTCCAGAACTGTGAGAAACAAGTTTCTATTCTTGATAAATTGCTCAGCCTCAGGTATTCTGTTCTAACAGCACAAAGTGAACTAAGACAACATCTTACAGGTTCTCTCGTTCACTCATGAGTTAAATATAACATCTTACAGGTTCCCTCGTTCACTGATGAGTTAAATACGACATCTTACAGGTTCCCTTGTTCATTGATGAGTTAAATACAACATCTTACCAGTTCCTCTGTTCACTGATGAGTTAAATACAATCCTTTACGTGTGCTTATTTTATATTTATAGAACAGTTGTTTTCTACCTTTTGAAAATTACATTTTAGCATCTCATTGTACCGAAAATCATCTCCTATGCTGGTGAGGGTCTCCTACCGACCTTCTTCATCTCCTACGCTGGTGAGGGTCTCCTACCGACCTTCTTCATCTCCTACGCTGGTGAGGGTCTCCTACCGACCTTCTTCATCTCCTATGCTGGTGAGGGTCTCCTACCGACCTTATTCATCTCCTATAGGGTCTCCTACCAACCTTCTTCATCTCCTATGCTGGTGAGGGTCTCCTACCAACCCAGAAGGGGTCAGTGCCTTCTCTGAGGCTGCACAGCAGTGGATGCTAAACCTGAGACTACAAGCCAAGTCCCTGATTTGTTCGTGTTTCTCGTGGCCATCTGCCTCCCCTTAATGGCTGCCCAAACCTACCTCTCTGGAGGTGAGGGTCCCCTCTCACTTTTCTGGTAGAGGCGAGAGTGTTACTATCCTCTCGCCTCTACCCTGGCAACCCATGCTCCTCCTTATTGCTTCCCTAATTCCCAGATAACACCCAAATACAGCCTTCCTTCTCTGCACTCTCCTTGCCTCCCTGAACCAGAACACCTGTCTCTTAAACGTAACCATGGTCCCACACTCCTCTCTGAACACTCCCTGCCATGACCTACACACCCAACACATTCTGGCCGCTGCCCCCCTCTCTACCTCAGTCCTACCAATCTCCCCAGCTCACCACACTCTGCACCCAACCCTTTGCTCTGTCCCTTAAACTGCCAAGTTGCTCCTGCTCCACTGCCTCTGCCCTCACAGGTCCCGCAGCCAGTGGTCTTCTCCCTACTCCTCCACCTTCTTCACATGCCGTTCTCCCTTTGGTTGGCCTCTCCCTGGCCACTGTAGTGAACACCCCTACCTCCACCACCTCCCAGCCACTCTATCCCAATACCATGTTCCCAATTCTTCACAATCTTTCTCTTGCTCTGATTTCAGAGCTGTATTGGGGTTTTGGCTGGCTGGTTTACTGTCGATCTCCTGCACTAGAACCTAAGCTCTGATGAGCAAGTTCCCTTTTTGGCTTGCTCAGGGCACCTAGAGCCAGGCCTCGTGCAGAGCAGGTGCTGATGAATATTTGCTGAATGGCTGCACACTGCCTTAGCTGGTAGCAGCCCCTGGGTCTCTGAAAAGGCTCGCAATGTCAGACAGGGCAACACATGCTGCCTCTGCTGCTGACTCTGGTACCTGGGCTCTTTCCTTCAAGCAATATCTATTTCATGCCCAGCACAGCTCTAGGTGCTGAGAAAATTGGACTTGGTTACATACAGTGGTTGTGGTGAGGAAAGAAAGGGGTTCGTGCCGTGGAGACCAGCAGGTAAGAGAAGGTATGCTCTCAGCCCAGCATCCTCAGCTGACTTGGGCCACCAGTCTCACATCCCCCTTTGTTTCACTGACTATCTAAGTCCACTTTGCATTGCTCTAAAGGAATACTTGAGGCTAGGTAATATGTAGAGAAAAGAGGTTTATTTGACTCCTTATTCTGCAGGCTGAACAAGAAGCATGTGCCAACATCTGGTGAGGCCTTGGGCTCCTTCCACTCGTGAAGAAAGGGGAAGGGGAGCAGGAGTAGCACATGGAGTGGGAGATGGGGGAGGCGGAGGGGAGAGGGGGAGGACATTGTCAGGCTTTTTAACAATCGACCTTGCAGGGACCCATAGAGTGAGAACTCACTCATTATCACAAGACAGTGAGGGGGGAAATATCCAGACATATCACCAATCACTTCCTGAATATGGGCCTCCAAGACACAGGAGGTTCAGGACCCAGCATGAGAGCAAGGACACACAGCCTTCCAGAGGGGACTCCCAGCGAGGCCACCCCACACTGGGGGAGTTCACGTCATCTGGGAAAGATCTGGGGAAAGAAAAGGTGACTATTCCAGCCACCTCCAGTCATGGAGAGGCAGGCAGGTGTGCGCGGGAAGACAGAGGACAAGGTAAAAGTGTTGGGGGGCGCTCATGTGGAAATTCAACAATTGTGATATTTTTAACCAGTTCCTATTGTTTTTGTTTGTTTGTTTGTTTGTTTTGAGACAGGGTCTGGCTGTGTTACCCAGGCTGGAATATAGTAGCGTGATCTCAGCTCACTGTAGCCTCCGACTCCTGGGTTCAAATGATCCTCCCACTTCACCCTCCCAATTAGCTACCATGCCCAGCTAATTTTTTTATTTTTTGTGCAGATGAGGTCTCACTATGTTGCCCAGGCTGGTCTTGAACTCCTAGCCTCAAACGATTCTCCTGCCTTGGCCTCTCAAAGTACTGGGACTGCAGGCACAAGCCCTGCACCTGGCCACCAGTCCCTACTATAAAAAGGAAAACACACACACACACACACACACACACACACACACAAGCACACATATACTACAGCAAAGAAAGGGGGCTGGATTTTCAGATAACTTATCTGTAGCTCTGAGGACAGCCCGGTTCCCCAGGGATTCATTAAGTCCTTCTTACATGGCTGCTGAGTCTTCCCCATCAACAAGCCCGGCAACCTCCCGAAAGAAAGGATTCTCCAGCCTGGAGAGGGCCCCCATCCACTGGCAATCATTTGTTTCTCGCTCAGAGGAAACTATGTCTAGTTCCCTGCTAACGCAGCCTCGGGAAGCCAACACTTCACCGAGAACCCTGAATCGGCCCTCTCAGAGGCCGGGGACACAGTGGGGCTGGCAGGGCTGCTGTTTCGAATTTGTGTCCATTGCCTGTGTCCCCTGAGCTAAACCTGCATTCACAGCACTGATTCAAGGCAGCCCATCCATTCACCAGGCTCTGTGTCATCAACGTCACCCCCATGACGCGCCAACATCAGGGATCCCCTACTCAGAGCTCAGGAAGACCGTCCTAGGGTATTTTTTAAAACACAACGAGAGAGAAATAACAAGAAGTGCAATGACAGACCTAAGAGTGTTCCGCCCCTCTTAGGCCCCACAACGCGTACCGCTGCGTGCTACCCGGGAGTTCATTCTTAGGTTTTTAGGTCTTTAAAGAGGTTGTGAAGAAGAGAGTATTCCGGATGCTTTTGAAACTGACAGACTTTTTAATTAACATAACACCGTGATATCATCACACCCAACAAAACACCAATTCCTTACTATCTTCTAATACCTAGTCCATAATAAATGTATCTGCTTATCTCAAAGAAAAATTTCAGTTGGTTTTGTTCAAATCAGAATCTCAACACGGTTTAGACAGCCTTTGGTATCTCTCTTAAGTCTCTCTTCTCTTTCTCTCTTTTATTATTATTTTTTTACAGATGCATTAACCTTAATCAATCAGGAATATATCAAAAGAGCACGCAGGCCGGGTGCAGTGGCTCATGCCTGTGATCCCAGCGCTTTGCGAGGCCAAGGCAGGTGCATCACTCAAGCCCTGGGGTTTCAAGACCAGCCTGGGCAACATAGTAAGACGCCCATCTCTACAAGAAAATACAAATACAAAAATTAGCCAGGCATGGTGGTGCACACCTGTGGTCCCAGCTACTCAGGGGTCTGAGGCAAGAGGATCATTTGAGCCTGGGAGGTCAAGGCTGCAGTGAGCTGTGATTGCACTAGTGCACTGCAGCCTGGGTGAGAGAGGAGATCCTGTCTTAAAAAAAAAAAAAAAAAAAGCAAGCAGGCAGGATATTAAATGAAGGAGCCATTTTAGCCAGGGACAGGGCCTCAGGACACAGCACATCCCTTCTGCATTGCAGACTTGCAGTCTGTCTCTTGGAAGCTCACAGAGCTCTCCACGCATCTTGCTTAAGACCAGTGGTCAAAGACTATCAATCCCACCTGCAGCCAGGAGATGGGAGATTACACGACTCTGCCAAGGGATCCAGACTTCCTTTAGGGTATTTTCCCAAATGTCCTCCCTAGCAGTAAGGCCAGATATCACCAGAGGAGGCGAAGAAACGAGTAAGAAAATACGCTGTGTCCAACAGACTGACCCGTGCCCCAGGGTGTCGCCAGGGTTCGGGTTTTACAGCTTTTGATAGGTTTTCTTCCAAAACCCAAATATCAAGAGGAGCGTGGCGCATCCTATTAAAAGGGAATATGTTAATCATTCTGTGATTTCAGAGAATAAAAAGAACTCATGTAACCCACACAAAAGCCCGGCCCCATGTGAACCAGACTGTACGTGGCCCACATAGAAAGAAATACTATTATTCATGAACCACAGGTGATAAAAAGCAAGTCCTGCTTTAGTTGTGCTTCTTGGAAAAGCTTTTAGGGCATCTAATTCACAATCCATAGCAATACTTTCTTTTAAAAAATCTACTTTTCTTTCTTTATTTATTTTTGAGATGGAGTCTCACTCTGTTGCCCAGGCTAGCATGCAGTAGTACAGTCTTGGCTCACTGCAGCCTCCACCTCCCTGGTTAAAGCGATTCTCCTGCCTCAGCCTCCCGAGTAGCTGGGATTACAGGTACTTGCCACCATAGCAGGCTAATTTTTGTATTTTTAGTAGAGATGGGGATTCACCATGTTGGCCAAGCTGGTCTCAAACTCCTGACCTCAAGCGATCCACCCACCTTGGCCTCCCAAATTGATGGAATTACAGGTGTGAGCCAACGCGCCTGGCCTTCTACTTTTTATTTTGGAATAATTTTAGATTTACAGGGAAGTTGCAGCAGTAACTTCTAACATCTCCTTCCCTTTCACCCTCGGTTCTTCCGCACTTTGCAATCTGTTCTGTTGCTTTTCTCTCACTAACTCCCTTCCCGGCCCACCTATCCCCCAAAACATACTCTTCCTGGCACCCAGTTTCTATGAGTTTCAGTCCCTCCTTCTGGGTTTCCTCCTCTTGTTCAGCTTCTTTAATTCACAGCCCACCTGAGCTTCTCTGGCATTTTGTAGTTTTTTCTCCACTTCACCCATTTCACTCTAATTTCCCCACCAAGAAATGTGCTGGGCAAGCTGGGCCCGCCAGAGCCCTCTCCCGCTTCTCACAGCTCTGTGCTTACTTTCTCCACTCTGCCCATTCCCCTGACTCCATCCTGCATGAAAAAAGGGAACCCGGGGGAAGGACCACATTCTCCTTAGAGGGTGGAGGAAGCACACAGTGTGAAAACCTCCAGTACAAGAGGCACGAGCGATGGTGGAGGGCGATGGTGGGGGCGCTGGAATCATCTTCACAAGTCGCGCCTGCTGCCCTGAGGAGCCCGGCCCCAAAGGCTCAGGCTGGAGTCAACCAAGCCAGGGCGGTCATCCCAGCTGCACCCTGCGGCCGCCCCCGGCCACGAGGAGAGGAGTTCTGCAGGGCAGTCAGTGCCTGCAGAGGGGAGAACACCCGCACAGCTGGCACCCCTCTGCTGAGACGCTGCCCAAAATACCCCGCTCACGACTGCGTTGCAAGCTAACTGCTGAAGCCCAGTTCTGACGGGCAGCTGTGGGCGTGCATGAAGCCTGAGTCATCAGCTCGGAGCCGCTGTGCTGGAGCAGAGGCGTCCGCTCTGGGCACTGGCTTCCCAGCTGGAAGGAGGCACCTCCCAGCAAGTCGCCTTCAGCCAAGAGCCTTGGAGCTCCCTCCCAGTCTCCAGGGTTCCAGGCCAGGCGTTTTCATTTATCCATGGGTCTTCACCACAACTTGCATTAGGCGCTTCCTTATAAAACCATCCATGGGCCCAAAGACAGTTCTGCTAGTCTCTCTCCGACAATACCCCGAAACACCTCTAACCTCCGTGTGTACGGATCTGCTGTAATATTGGCCCTCACTTTGTAATAACAGCAAACATTACTGCCGGGGTCAGAGCGAAAGTTCCTCCTCCTGTTATTTTATTTCACGCTCAGTGAATCAAGTTGCACTGAGATCCCATTGTTTAAACAGGAAGTAGCCGTGCAGGGGACGATGCGCCTGCCCAGAGCCGCGGGGCTAGAAAAGGCTGGAGCTGGGGTCAGAACAGGCTTTTGTCTCCATAAGAGCGCTCCTGGCCAGCTGCTGGCTTCTGGCCCCAGCCGGCTTTCCTGTTACTGCTCTGCTGCACTGTGGCTGGTTTTGCTTACACTCACAGTGCTGCTCTAAAAACTTGGGTAGCACAGGGTTCTCCTTCTGGACTCATGTAAATACCTAGCAAGCAGCCAGAGCTGAAATAGTCACGTAAACTGCATTTCATCACATTTCCTGAGTGTATCCTGTGTGTCAAGCAACACACTAAGCTCTGTACGTGTAGAATTTTTTTTTCCTTTGAGATATGGGGTCTCACTGTCCTGCCCAGGCTGGAGAGCAGTGGCTATTCACACATACAAACATAGTGCATTGCAGCCTCAAACTGCAAGGCTCCAGTGACCAACCTCAGCTTCCCCAGCAGGCAGGACTCCAGGCACGTGCCACCACTCCCAGCTTCCATGTACAGTCTTATTAAATACTTACTGTGGCCCAAAGATGTGGGCACTGTTATAAACCTATTTTACGGAGGAGGAAACTCAGGCTTAGGATCATTAAATAAGTTGCCCACAGTCACACAGTTAGCATGGGAGCCAGGCTCTCAGCCAGCAGAGCTATCTTCATGCATGATTCCACCTCCTCCCTTAACTTCAGACCCAGCTAGGTCCTGGGGGGCTGAGGACCCCTGCCTGGCATCACACTAAGGGTCAACACCAGTGCAGGTGCACCCACACCCTGAGCAGCCTGTGCCTCTCCCAGGGTACACCTGCTTAGGAAAAGGCCCAACAGAGACTCCACAGCCCTGGCACTAACTCCCCGTGTTGGAGAGCAGAACACGCAGTGACGGGCCACAGGCCAGGTGGGGACACACACTTGTGTGGATAGGCACATATAAGTTTCTGTTTGTTTTTAAAATGAAACGGATATTTTGAAAAGCCAAACAAAATCTCATCATTTGCAGTTTCTCTTGAACGTCTGATGCCCAGCAGCCCTTGGCTTTTATTTGTACATGGCAACAGCTATAGCCCCAAAGCAGCCTCCTGCCACCAGAGCCGCCAGTCCTCAATTGCCAGCATCCCCACTCCCTGACCCCACATGCTGAGGTACTTGTCATGTACCGTAGGCTAGCACTGCTGCTTCTGCCCAGTAAAGAAAGGTCTCTCTCTGTGCCCATGCTCTTTGCTTCTGGTGGGGAAATGAAACACAGAACCTCCTGGCTTCTGGGACATCCCCTCCCTGGCTGGCCACTCCTCCCGTCCTAACTTGGGAGCATCAGGGACCCAGGGCTCAGTCCTGCCCCTTGTCTTCCCCCTGTCACTCACCAGCCTGGTGCTCCTGTCATTCATCCTGTGGCCCTCTCCCCAGAGCCAGTGTTGAGTGTCCAAATGCTTCCCCCATATCCACTTCCATATCTGATCACAGCCTAGACCTAACTGAGCTCCTGAGCCAGGGCCAGTGGCTCACACCTGTAATCCCAGCACTTTGGGAGGCTGAGGCAGGAGGACTGTTTGAGCCCAGGAGTTAGAGACCAGCCTGGGCAACACAGCAAGACCCCATCTCTATAAAAAATTTAGAAATTAGCCAGGTGTGGTGGTGTGCACCTGTAGTCCCAGCTACTTGGGAGGCTGAGGGAGGAAGATTGTTCAAGCCCATGAGTTTGAGGCTGCAGTGAGCTGTGATCATGCCACCTCGGTGCAGTGAGTCGAGATTGCACCACTGCACTCCAGCCTGGGTGACACAGCGAGGCTCTATCTCAAAAAACAAGGGGTGCTGGAGGAGCATGCATACTCCTTTGTGGAAGGGCAACAGAGCAAATCCAGCCTGGGCAACAGAGCAAGACCTCATCTCAAAACAAAACAAAACAAAACCAAACAACTGAACTCCTGAAACTCTTAGCCCTCCCCTAACAAACACTTGCCCCTCCTCTCTCTGCTTTCCTCCTTGAAGACCATCCTTCCAGCTGCCCAGGCCAGTCTTCCTTGCCTCCTCTCCTTCTCAGACCCCAACACCAATCATCTGCAAATCTTCATTTCTGTTAATAACATTGCTGACACATAACTCATATACCATTAAACTTAATGGTTCTTAGTGTATTTATAGAGTTGCGGAACCATTATCATTAATTTTAGAATCTTTTCATTACCCCATAAAGACTTCCCGTACCCTTTAACAGCCCGGCCAAAGGGCTTTTGACTCAAACCTCAAAGTATATTGATAAAGTGTCTCACCTCTTGTGCCCCAACTTCAGCTGTCACTCTAAGCCCCCACCACCTCCTGTCTAGATGGCCTCAGGAACCTCATAATCGCTCTTCTTTTTTCTTTTCTTTGTTTTTTTGAGGAGGGGGGGACAGGGTCTCACTGTGCTGCCCAGCCTGGAATGCAGTAGTGCGATCTCAGCTCACTGCAGCTTTAACTTCCTAGGTTCAGGTAATCCTCCTGCCTTAGCCTTCTGAGTAGCTGGGACAACAGGCACACACCACCACACCCAGCTAATTTTCTAATTTTTCACTATGCTGTCCAGGCTGGTTTTGAACTCCTGGGCTCAAGCGCTCCTCCCGCCTCAGACTCCCAAAGCTGGGGTTACAGGTGTGAGCCTCTGCACTTGGCTTGGTCTTCTTCTTTCTGTCTTTGTCCCCCTTTTGACATATCTACCCACAGGAGTCAGCACATGCCTTTAACACATAAGTGTTGTCAACTGTACATATACGATCTTCTAGTCACTCCCATTTTTGTCAGAGTCAAAGTCCATATGATGGCGCCCTAGACCCTGAGTGATCTGGCCCCCCACCCACTCACCCAAGCACACACGCCCCGTGGTCTCTCTCCCTCCTGTCCGGTCACTGCAGCGACACAAGCCTCCTTGCAGTTGCTTGGACACACCGGGCCCATGCCCACCTCAGGACCTTTGCACATGCCTCTTCCTCAGCCTGGAAAGTTCCTTTCCCAGAAATCCAAGGGGATCACATGCTTACCTGTCACTGGTCATCACCTAAATATCACCTTTCATAAGAGCTTCCTGACTGCCCTATACATGGATGTCCAATCTCCACACTTTATCTCCTCAGAGATTTATTTTCTCCAAAATTTTATCACCACCCAGCACAGATACATTTGACTTAACCATTTATTGGTTTCCTGTCTCCCTCCCTCCTCCAGGTCACACCTCGTTGGAGCAGTGATTTTACCGGGACCATTCACAGCTGGATCTTGGCACATAGAATCTTCCCTGGCATGCAGTCAGTGTTCTAGAAACATGTGAAGAACAAAAGAGCTGCCTGTTTCACGAAAAACGTAGGAGAGCAAGCCGGGCACAGTGGCTCACACCCATAATCCCAGCGCCGGGCACAGTGGCTCACACCCATAATCCCAGCGCCGGGCACAGTGGCTCACACCCATAATCCCAGCACTTTGGGAGGCCGAGGCAGGAGGATGGCTTAAGCCCAGGAGTTCAAGACCAGCCTGGGCAACATGGTGAAACCCCATCTCTACAAAAAATACAAAACTTAGCCAAGTGTGAGCTGGGCACCTGTAATCCCAGCGACTTGGGAGGCTGAGGTGGGAGGATCACTTGAACACAGGAGGCAGAGGTGCACTGAGCCGAGATTGCAGCACTGCACTCCAGCCCGGGTGACACAGCGAGGCTCTCTCTCAAAAAAACAAGGGGTGCATGCATACTCCTTTGTGGAAGGGCAGGGTGTTGCTGTATGTTTCCCAAGTCAAAGAGTCCCACCTAGAATGCACGCCGAAGCCAATCATAGCATCTGTGAGGGATCTGAGCTTGTGATTCCTGCATTAGAAGCTCAGAAAGAAACAGAAAACTCCAACCTGTGTAGATCCTGGAGAGAGTCACGGGAGCAAGGGTCTCCTACCTTCTTTCCCCGCCCGGAGCAGCAGGGGCCCTGCCCCATGCAGAGCCACAGAGGCGGGGCGCCGCCTCACCCCACCTCCACCAGCGACTCCTGCAGCCTGGGCTCCTGTCTTCTGGCAGGTGCCCACCAGAGCAGCTCGGGATCCCAAATGTCTCAGAATCTTCCCTCTAGCAGAGTTACTCCTACAAACCTATCCCAGCTGGGGCAGGGAGGAGACAGGAGATGCCCAGCTCTGTCCACCTAGAGTCAAGGTCCTGCTGCCCACCGTGGGCTCCTGGCTCCAGCTGCGTGGGACAGCCCAGCAGTCATCACATCCAGGCCTGGGCACGTCTCTGCGAGGCCCAGAGCCCAGTGGGTCCATGCATTCGAGGTCCTGGGGTGACTCCACTTAGCAGAGACTCAGAACAATCAGCTGCCATCGCCTCCCGTGGAATGGCTGTGATGCCACGATGGGAAGAACCAACCAACCCACCTGTCTCTCATCCACAAACGGAAGCAAACCGCGAGAACCTCCTCCTCCAGCAAGGGCGGCACAAGCAGCTCTGCAGAGCCACGGAGCAGCCACAGATCCCCAGGACAGGTTGTGGCTCAGGGAGGCGGCACCCACACCGGGCTTCCCAGGTCGCACCTCCAGGCCCCGATCCCTGCTCTCACCTCCCGGGCTCACCCTCCCGGGGGAAGGAGGGGCTGGACATGGAGCCTGTGGCTGCTCGGCATGGGTGGTGACACTCTCGGTGACGTCCCTCGGCCGTCAGGACTCATTTCCCCACTGCTAGATGCAGCTCAAGGACAGCAGAGGGGCCCAGTCAGTAAGGATGGGAAGGTCTCACTGTAGATTACGACACCGAATGCTGAGACGCAGACGCTCCTACCCCAGCGGCACCAAGGCTGCTGTCTGTGGAATCCCGAAGGTGACAGCTTTCTCTACCACGGGCCGCCCCAGCCTGCCAGCTTTGGGCTTGCTATGCATGGGATTATGTGCTAAACTTTGTGGGTGTCACAGGATGCTTCTGACAATATGATAATGAGAACTGGCGAGCGACTGGTATTTTCAAACTCAGTCATCTTTTTCTACTTACGGAGAATCCCGTTTGGAAAGACGTCACGGGAGTGAAGTTTTCGTTGTTTTGTTGTAGGGAAAAGTAGTCAGGTAGGCCTTTTGGCTACATGCAAAGATAAAGCCCGAACTCTATTCAAGAATAAGAATGTTCAGAAAATCAAAGAGTAAAGCCACGCAGTAATAATTCACACTTACAATGTGCCAGGCACGAACCCAAGCACACTGCATTATTCCACACGTGATTGTCCAACAGGCCTATGAGGTGGGGGGGTATCCACCCTGTGGTCCCCTCCAGCTGTGAGGCGGGGGCAGGTGTCGGCTCCATGGTCCCCTCCAGCTGATGAGTGGCCCCTGCTGCCCAGCGAACCTCTGCTGCTGCCCTGGTTCCTCTACCCTGTCACTGACTCAAGGTCTTGGTTTCTATAATTAATCCCTCCCTCTTGCATATAATTTCTTCCCTTTTCAGTATCTATTATTTCCCATGTAAAATAATAACACCCTCCACTGACCTCACACTCCCTCCAGTTATCCTCCCTGTATAACAAAGCCCTCGGCAGAGCACGGCCTCACCTCCCACCTCAGCAGGGCACGGCCTCACCTCCCATCTCTGCTGAGTCCACTTCATTCAGGCTTCCACCCCGGCTCCCTCTGAAACCACACCTGTCCAGGTCACCAGCGAGGTCCATGTTGCCGAACCCGGTGGCCCCCGCTTCCTGGCCTTCCCGGGGCAGCTTCCCCGGCTGACCACTCCCTCCTTCTTGAACCTCTTTTTTACTTGGACTTGAGGACCCCGTACTCCTTCCCATCTTTGCCCTCCCCTCAGTTCCACCTCGGGCTCCTCTGCTGAACCCTCCTCTTCTTCCAGACCTCTGGTTCTGCAGGGCCCCAGCTCCCAGTCCTGAGCCCCTTCTCTCCTCCACGTTCTCCCGGGTTGGTCTCCTCGAGTCTGTGGTTTGGGGCAAAATCTACACAGATGCTTCCCTGATTTTCCGTCATCAGCGCCTCCTCCCCAAGCTCTACCCTCATATCTTCAATGGCTGATTTAGTTTTTGACTTCTATGTCCAGGTTTACCATTTACAAAACACAACTCTTGATTATTGACCAGCAAACACACTTTCCCCTGCATTTTCTCCTCCTGGCAAATGATCTCACCACTGACCTGTCTGCCTAGGCAGACACCTGGGACCACCCCTGAGTCCTCAGCATCCCCGAAGGAAACAAGCAGTGAGAAGGATGATTTACATGAAGCCCTGACTGGAAGGGCTGCTCTCAGAGATGGGGACAGAGATAAGCAACAAAGGAGAGATGTTGAGGGACCCAGAGACCAGTGACAGCAGGAAGTCCCCCCCACCCTAGGCCAGAAGGGACCAGAGAGAAACAGAATTTTCAGAGGCCAGGGAAGGTGGGTCTCCTCGAGGTGGGACCTGGGATCAGGCAGTGACCAAGCCCAGGGGCATGGGTCTAAAGCAAGGTGGCAGTGAAGGTATGCCCCACGCCCTCCTCCTGCTTGTTCTTTCCCCCACAGAGCCTCAGGAATCCGAGTGCAGATGAGGGGTGGATGCGGACCTCAGGCTGGCACCTGGGAACAAAGCAAGAGAAGGCCAAGGGTGGCAGGAAAGGGGATACAGATAGAGAAGAATAGGTTCACGCCTACTCCCTCGTCTACCATGGGGGCACAGGAGAAAGTGAGGGCCGAGGCGGACTCAAAAACAGGCACTCCTCACCCTCACACAGGTGCGTCAGCAGAGGCTTGAGGGCGCGCAGCTCAACCTCTATCAGCTACCAGCCGACTGCTGACTTCTGTAGACAAGGGGACAACCCCTGGGAAGCAGATGTAAAATAGAAACAAGAAATTTAAAACTGATGAGGGACATCAACGCGTACATACCATAGAGACAGGTTTCACAGATTTAGCCTGGGCAAGTTACTAACAAAGAAAGGAATTAAAAATGAACAAGCAAAAATGCAGCAACAACAATCATCTTCGGCAGGCATCCAATTCCAGAATTACTGTATTACTTAAAACATCCAGTTTTAAACAAATGATATATGCAAAGAAACATGAAAGTGGAAATCATCCTTGAAAGCATAAAAAAGCAGTGAACATAAACTTTCCCTCCGTGTCTCCAGGTTTCTGATTTAGCAAAGACTTCAAAGCAGCTGTTATAAATAGGATCAAAGAACTAAAGAAGACCAGGTGCGGTGGCTCACACTTGTACTCACAACATTTCGGGAGACCGAGGTGGGAAAGTCACTTGAGACCAGGAGTTGGAGACCAGCCTAGGTAACATAACAAGACCCATCTCTAGAAAAAAATTTTAAATGGTGGCTTATGCCTGTAATCTCACCACTTTGGGAGGCTGAAGCAGGAGGATCACTTGAGCCCACGGGTTCAAGACTAGCCTGGGCAACATGGCAAAACTCTGTCTCTACAAAAAGTATTTTAAAAATAGCCAGGCATGGTGGCATGCACCTGTGGTCCCAGCTACTGAGGCTAAGGTTGGGGGGTGGGGATCATCCGAGCCAGGGAGGCTGAAGCTGCAGTGAGCAGTGATTGTGCCACTGTACTCCAGCCTGGGTGACAGAGTGAGACCTTGTCTTGAAAACAAAAAGAAAATTTTAAAAAGAAATTTTAAAACTATTAACGCGTAATAGTTTAAGGTAGCAGGTAAAAAAATTAAAATACAAAGAACTAAAGAAAACTGTATTTAAATAATTAAAATAATAATAAATCAACAGAGATTCTCAACAATGCAGAAATTATTTTTTAAAAGGAGCCAAACTAAAATTCTAGAGTTGAAAAGTAATCACCAAAACGAAAACATTCACTAGAAGAGCTCAACAGTAGACCCAAGATGGTACAGGCGTGAATCTGTGAACTCAAAGTTAGATAAGCACAGGTTATCCATTATTAAGAACAGAAAGAAAAAAAGCTGAAGAAAACAAACAGAACCTCAGAGACATATAGGCCAGCATCGAGCATCAAAAAATACACACAGTGGGAGCGGCAGGTGGAAAGAAGACAAAGATGCAGAAAAAGCATTTCAGCAAATAGTGTGGCCCAGAGCTTCCAAAAGGTGACGAAAAGCAGAATATGCAGATATCGACACCTAAACTTCTAAACAACAGGACAAAATCTTGAAAGCAGCAAGAGAAAAATGGCTGATCACATATAAGGGAGCATCAATATGATTAACAGCCAAATTCATGCATGAGACACAGGAGGCTGGAGAGTGGTAGTATAAGATCCTCAAGGGCTGAAAGAAGAAGAAAAAAAAAGAACTGTAAACCAAGAATTCGATATCCAGCAAAACTATCCTTCCAAACTGAAAGTGAAATTGAGAAATGCTCAGATGAAAAAAAGACAGAGAATGCATTGCTAACAGACTTCCTTTACAAGAGACACCAAAGGAAGCCCTTGAGGCTGGAAGAAAACTACTCTAGAAAGTGATCCAAGCCTGCGGGGAGAAATGCAGAGCACCAGAAATGGTCGCTAGGTATGTTAACATCAAACACTCTGGCTCAAGCCTGTCATCCCAGCACTTTGGGAGGCCGAGACGGGCGGATCACGAGGTCAGGAGATCGAGACCATCCTGGCGAACACGGTGAAACCCCGTCTCTACTAAAAAAAAAAATACAAAAAACTAGCCGGGCGAGCTGGCGGGCGCCTGTAGTCCCAGCTACTCGGGAGGCTGAGGCAGGAGAATGGCATAAACCCGGGAGGCGGGGCTTGCAGTGAGCTGAGATCCGGCCACTGCACCCCAGCCTGGGCGACAGAGCCAGACTCTGTCTCAAAAAAAAAAAAAAAAAAAAAAAAAAACACTCTGCAAATATACTTCTCCTTTATTTTCTTAACTTCTTTAACAGATGTAAGATTGCATAAGACAGTAACTTTATCCAGAATATACAAAGAACTCTTAAAATTCAAAAATAAGCCAGGTACAGTGGCTTACACCTATAATCCCAACCAGTGGCTTATACCTATAATCCCAACACTTTAGGAGGCTGGGGTAGGAGGATCACTTGAGCCCAGGAGTTCAAGACAGCCTAGGCAACATAGTGAGACCCTATCTCTACAAAAAAATTTAAAAGTAGCCAGGCATGGTGCCGTGCACCTGTGGTCCCAGCTACTCAGGAGGCTGAGGCAGGAGGGTAGCTTGAGCCCAGAAGGTCGAGGTTGCAGTGAGCCATGATTGTGCCACTGCACTCCAGTCTGGGTAACAGAGCAGGACCCTGTCTCAAAAATTATAAAATTAAAATTAAATAAAACTCAAAAATAAGACAGCCAAATTTAAAATGTGCAAAAGATTTGAGTTAATATCTTACTTTAAAAGATCTATGAATGGCTAATAAACACAAGAAAAGATATCAACATTGTTCATCAGTAAGAAAATGCAAATGAAAACCAACGTGAGACACCACTCCATATCCACTAGCACAGATAGGTTTAAAAACAACACAATACCAAGAGTTGGTGAGGACGTGGAGAAACTGGAATCCTTATCCTTTCCTTTTTACTTGGAAGTAAAATGACATAGCATTTGGAAAGTTCAGCTGTTCCTTAAAATGTTAAATATAAATTTACATATGACCCAGTATTGCTATTCCCAGAAAGCTACTAAGGAAAAGGAAAACATAGGTCCATATACATATATGTACACAGATGTTCATAGCAGCATTATTCATCATAGTAAAACTGGCGGCTGGGCACGGTGGCTCACGCCTGTAATGCCAGCATTTTGGGAGGCTGAGGCAGGCGGATCATGAGGTCAGGAGATCGAGACCATCCTGGCCAACACGGTGAAACCCTGTCTCTACCAAAAATACAAAAAAATTAGCCGGGCGCAGTGAGGGGTGCCTGTAGTCCCAGCTACTCACGAGGCTGAGGCAGGAGAATGGCGTGAACCCAGGAGGTGGAGCTTGCAGTGAGCCGAGATCACGCCACTGCACTCCAGCCTGGTCGACAGAGCGAGACTCCTCAAAAAAAAAAACAAAAAACTGGCAACAGTTCAATGCCCGTGAGGTGGCAAAGGGACAAAGTGTCCCCCTACAATAAAGGAAGCTCAGCAGCAAAAGGGGACCGACTACCCACACGTGCTTCAAAGGGACGCCTCGGTGACGCTGTTGAGTGAAAGAAGCCAGATGCAGAAGACCCTCATGCCTGAGTCTAATTTCAGGAAACGTCCAGAAAGACAAACTGACGGAGAGAAAGCATTGCCAGGGGTGGCCTAGCGCCAGGATGGGAGCTGGGACTAACAGCAAATGGGCATAAGGGTAGTTTTGGGGTGATGGAAATGTTCCCAAAAAAGAGGGTTGTGATGGTGACACAACTCTATTAATTACTAAAATCATATAATTACACAGTTATGATGGATGAATGTATGGTGGATTATACCTCAATAAAGCACTTTCTCAAACACGACAAAGGAATGGCAGACAATACTTCCCTCCAGGCCCGCCGCCGGCCTGCCAGCGACAGAGGCCCCCCTCCCCGCACTGGGTCCGCCCCCCGCGCCCGGGGCAGTGCTCTACACTTGAGTGTTTCAGCGTCTGGGTCCTAATTCCTAGTGGGAGCACAGAAGACACAGGGAATGGTGAGAGCTACATGGACCATGTCTTGGTCCCATGGGACCTGGCGCTACTTGACCCAAGGCCACAGCAGCTTGTAGACATGAACTTTTGGGGAGACTTGGAGTCCTAAGAGATCCAGCTCTCCATGCCACACAGGCGGAAAGGAAGCAGCTGGAGAGTCCGCTGCCCACACCACCCCCAGGCCTTCACAGAGCCCCAGTCTCCCGCCACTTCAGTGCAACCCTTGCAGTCTGCCCACTCCTCCAGACATGACGCTTAGGAGCTTACCTCGCTCTTCAGCTCAGAGCCCGGCTCCCATGGCGGGGTCAGACCTGCCCTGGCCTCTCCCCTCCGCCTGAGCCACGCCCGGCTTCCTGCTCACCAGCCCTGCGTTAGTATCTGCAGCTGTGCTTCTCCGGCCGCCGCAACACCAGCCTTCCCGCATTGCTCCAAGACACCGAGCCTGGTGCATGCTCAGGAAATTGAAGAGTTTCAGAACATTGTCACTTTCCCTGCCTGACGACCAGCGTTGTACTCTACTCACAGGGCAACCTGCTTTAGCAAACTCAGCGACACATTAAAAAGTACCATTTGCAAAGAAAGGCAAAGGAGAGCTATCACCTGGCTGGGTGTTCTGCGCCTAGAGACTGGGCCCCGGGAGAGCGCTCCTCAGTGAACCTGCGAAGGATGGAATTTACATAAAAAAGGCACAGTCTTTAGTCCTGGAAAGGCACCCTGGGATTCTTCAACTCCATCCCTCTTTTTCACTGGCAGGGAACTGAGGCCCCAGGAGGCAAGGCCTCCCCTGCGCTCTCTGGAACCTCTCCCTGGCAAGAAGCCAGAGGCCCTGTTTTCTCAGGCTTAGGGATCTGCACTCTCTTGTTCAAAGGCTGCGAGTCTGAAGAGGAGGGCCACGTGCTGCCTTCCATTTCTCTTATTGCTCAAATGGAAAACAATGAAACAGGGCTGGCCACATCACCGCCTGCCGCCTGCCAGTCATTTAAGACCTGGCGCGCATTTCCGTAGCTCCTCGACGCCAGGAAAATCAGACCCATCTCGGGAGGGCTCCTGCCTCTGGATGCCTAAATGTTCTTACCTTAAACACACTGTTACGCTCCACCCCTCCCACGCCGCACACAAACGAATTTTCACAAAATCTTAAAACCAGAACTTAACAAAAGGTTGCGTGGTACCAGGTCCGTTTGGTTCCGTGTGAAACCAACTAGGAAAACCCGCATTAGGCTTTTCCTCAGCTGCGCCGCCGAGGGCCTGGTTTCTAGTCATTTGAGAAGCTGTGTGCGCCCCGAATGGTCTGTTCTTTCCTTTAGGGTTCGCCTTTGTCAACAGTGAGTGTTGTGGTGGCAACTAAAATAAGGAGCCGACCAGCGCTCCTGGGGAGGGAAACCTGGGCAACTCCGCAGGCGCTGGCACCGGCCACAGACCCACGCCTGGGGCACTCGCGTTTATATTTAGCAGAGCACAGGAGTCAGGGAGCGCGGGCGGGGGTGGGAAGAGGCGTCTGCGCACTGGCCACGGTGTGGGGGACCCAGCCCTACCCCTTCCCCGGGGCTGAGTGGGACTCTCCACGAGGCCAGCAGTTTTTCCGGGTTTTTCTGCCCCTCTCTGGTGGATATGCAACCTTTCCAGTTTGAATTCCACCTCGGTTTAATCCACTTTTTAAACTCATGAAAGGATGTGATTGTAGATTTGAAGACATTCATAAAAAGTCATTTAGGCAATAAATACTATAGGAGTACACTGTCTTTAAAAAGTATAAATAAATTATTGACTGTGCACAGCTGATTTGAAAGGAAATTCATTCTGGGAGAAATAGAGAAATAGACTAAAATGAACATCTAGGGCTCTGTCTCCATGAATTAGTTTTCTACAGTTCTATCTTCTCTTGTTTTTAAATTGTGGTTTGCAAGTGTCACTTTCCAATATGATCAGAATTCGGTAAGGGTTGAGGAAGTAAAGAAATTCTACTTAATAAGAAAAACTCTGAAAGAGGATTAAGTATAGAGGATAAATAACTCAACATAGTGAGAGACGGGGGATCCCCCCCATTAACAAATGGAATGTGTCAAGTCGACAGAAGAATTCCAACAGAGTGACTCTGAGATAGAGCCCAAATTCACTGAATTGGTATCTGTTAGAAACAGCAAGAATTCCGGCGAGTCCCTTACCACATGGTACTGACATCTGAGCCATGAACAACAGAAGCTTGTAATATAACACTAATAATCAAAAAATTACCAAATACTTCCAAAATTACTCACATCATTACACGTAATAGCCACAAGAGCAATTTTCCTAGTAGAACAATTTATTAATGAATATGCAATAAAATATCTCCCCAAAATCTTTCCAGAAATGGCAAAGCAGGAAGTGAATACTTTTATGCTTCTCTGGAAATTTTTAATGTAAACATGACATATTTGAAGAACTGATTAAAAAGTCACAAGTGAATCTGTAAATACATTTTTAAGTCTGACTTCAAATCGGTACATGAGGCTTAGACATACACGTCATTGGACAAGTGACTTAAATATCTAAATACAAATCAAATAGCATTTTCGTAACTTCAACTATAAAAACACAAATGTCAGCAGGTACTGCAAATATAAGATGAATAACTTGAAAAATACCATAATAAGTGTTATAAAAGGGGAGGACTCATATGACAGAGCTTGAAGGAAAAGTGGGACATCACAGGAGGCAGGTCCCCCCGTGGACGTGATTCCACGCAGGCGTGGAGTCCTGCTGCCACCAGTGTGATCCTGAAATATTGAAAACCCGCAAGACAAGTGATACCTTCAACGAAGCCACAAATCAGTGAGCACATCCCACGACAGGGTGTTTAAAGACCAAAAGAAAAAACAGTCAGAGGCAGAATTCCCCTAACAACTCTGCCACACAGTGACCACCATCAAGTGATCCAGCGGACGCGTCACGGATGAGGGAGATTCGGAATTGTGTTCAGTAAGGGATGCGGCTTCTAAGCTATTCAATATTCTCCACACCTACTGTTTGGAATCAGGCATCTCTACATTAGTTTCAAACCAAACAGTGTTAAAAGTCACATGCTTATACCATCACATACAGGAGTCACAAGAGTTAATGATATTTGGGGCATCCTTCATGCACTCCTTTAAAATTCTGACCAGTTACTCTCTTAACAGATGTCCGTTCACCAGTTCATACATTTTACAAGTCTAAAAATAAGTCATATTCTTCTACTAAAAAAAATGAGCAATAAAAAGGTTTAATTATCATGAATTCCTACACATTTGGGAAATTAACTTCTAAAGTTCAGCAAAACATTAGGTACTTAACAACATGTACGTGATCTGTACAATAGTTTAAATTGATAAGAATTACTCCATGTCTCAGGAATGATTCCCTCGAGTCCCCAGAGTACTGAACCTCGGTCTCATCACCTTCTTAAATTCAGACTTTATTCATGTAAACTGGGAAACTTGAATCTCGTATTTAGTGAAAAGAGACCATGGTCTTTACAGTGCAGTAACCAAGTAACCATTCACTATCCCGGGGAGGGAAGAGGCGGAAATGGAGCTGAGGCCAAGGCTTTTCCGGAGGCACCAGCACATCTAAACTCACAGAAGGCACTTGAGGGGCTTTGAGGGGCTTTGCAACCAATGTTTTCTGTGACAAGGGGAAACTTTGTAAACAACTGTAAAACGTGGCTCCAACACCATGCAGCTTCCTGTTTCACTCACAAGGCCACACTCAGTATATAAAAATGGGGTAAGATGCTAATATATTAAACAATTTATCAACATTTACAATTATAGATATCTTACAAAAACCTGTGATATAAATTATTTCTTCCAACAGGAAATAAACAACAGTATAAAAGGCCTCTTAATTAGCACATACTAGCTGGGAGGGAGGAAAGGAAGCCTTAGACCTGAGGTCCAAAAGCTTCAGAGCGGCCGGGCGCAGTGGCTCACGCCTGTAATCCCAGCACTTTGGGAGGCTGAGGCAGGTGGATCCGCAGTGGCTCACGCCTGTAATCCCGTAATCTCCAGCACCTTTGGGAGGCTGAGGCAGGTGGGATTCCGCAGTGGCCTCACGCCTGTATCACCGGACACTTTGGGAGGCTGAGGCCAGGTGGATCCGCAGTGGATCACAGCCTGTAATACCCCAGCCTTTGGGAGGCTGAGGCGGCTGATCACAGGAGGAGTTTGAGACCAGCCTGGCCAGCATGGTAAAACCCCGTCTCTACTAAAAAAAATACAAAAAATTAGCTGGGCGTGGTGGCACGTGCCTGTAATCCCAGCTACTCTGAGGCTGAGGCAGGAGAATTGCTTGAACCCGGGAGGTGGAGGCTGCAGTGAGCCAAGAGCACACCACTGCACTCCAGCCTAGGTGACAAAGCGAGACTCCATCTCAAAAAATTAAAAAAAGCTGTATAACATAAAGCATTCCTTCCTAATTAAACTTCATGCACATTTGTAACACTGAAATATTTTTAATATTAAAATGTTCAATATTTTCTTATTTCAAGGCCAGTGAGAGAAGTCTCCCACTGCTCACATTCTGTAGTGTGTCATGCAGGGTCACGCATCACACCCACTGTGCTTACGGCGCTTTCACTGAACAAGACGTTCGGTTGTGCTTCTTCCATGAATCCATAAATTAAAAGGTCAGTACTCAATGCCGGGTTACAGCGTCTGAGATTCATTCACGAAATGACAGGATGCTGATCTGGTTGCAGATGTGGTCTGAGTCTCCAAGGATAAATGGCTCTTGGGATATGGTTGCTATGACAATGTTGTTGCTAGGATAATTCCAAGGATCACAAGCAAAATAATTACACAAATAATAATGAACATCATTTTCTGCAAGATAAAGAAAAACATTAATTTGCAATGTATCAAAGAAATCAACAATGTCATCTGCTAACTAAATCCTTCTGGGATTTGGGATAGTTTAAAAAATATATCCATTATCAAGAAAGGACTCCTCCTTGTCATAGAAAAGAATGTGCTCTCAGCTCACTGCAACCTCTGCCTCCTGGGTTCAAGCGATTCTCCTGCCTCAGCCTCCTAAGTAGCTGGGATTACAGGCACTCGCCACCATACCCAGCTAATTTTTGTATTTTTAGTAGAGACGGGGTTTCAGCATGTTGGCCAGGATAGTCTCGATCTCTTGACCTCATGATCCACCCGCCTCAGCCTCCCAAAGTGCTAGGATTACAGGTGTGAGCCACCGCGCCCGGCCGACACTTTCTTTTAATCATAATAAAACTCCAGGATTGCTGTTAATTGGATGAATTACACATCTTTTTAAAACTTTATATGAATTTCTTGTTGGCTGAAAAATCCTATTTTTTCTTGCTTTTCTGAAAGGAGGTGTCACTCTGTTGCCGAGGCTGGAGGACAGTGGTGCAGACATGGCTCCCTGCAAACACATCCTCCTGGGCTCAAGCAATCCTCCCACCTCAGTGTCCCAAGGAGCTAGGATGACAGGCATACTAATGCCCCGCTAATTAGAAAATACGTTTTTAAGAGATAGGGTCTTGCTATGTTGCTCAGACTAGTCTCGAACTCTTGGGTTCAAGGGATCTTCCTGCCTTGGCCTCCTGAAGTGCTGGAATGACAGGCATGAGCCACTGCACCTGGCCTTATCTATTTTTTACATTTAAATATGATGAACATGTGTAAGAAATCAACAAGACATTCATTCATTCTTCTACTGCACTGATGGTCTCAAAGCAGGGCGCCACACAGCATTTAACTTTTTTTAAACTAACAAGTATCTTCACACAAGAGAAAGCGAGGCCACCTTTGGCTTTATAAATGGAGTCTCCTCCAAGAAGCTTATCTCAGGGAAGGGAAGGAAGACACGGCAGGAGGCACCGCACTGTAGGACTTTGAGTTCTCTTTTTGAAAAGCAGAGATCCAGAGCCATCATTTTAATGGCAGTTCCAAATGCATGAGTGCTTTTACCTAAGAAATCCTGTTTACTAAGCCTGGACAGCTCTAATACTGCGGGCTCAGTCAGTTATGCAGGGTTTATCAAGAGGCCCATGGCAGGCCCCGGTGAGCCTCCCAGTGACTCCTCACCACCAGGGAGAGCTGCCTGCAGGAGGGCCCCTCCCTGGAATTCTAGTTCCGTGTTAACATCACGCACATTTCCTGCAAAGCCCCAGCCACTCTCTCATCCTCTACATGCGCCCCTATGCCCCTCTCGGCACCTTCCTAGAGAAACCTCTTCTTCCTTTCTCTGTGATGCCTCCCTCCCTCCAGAGGGAAGCGTGCCCTCGCACTCAGCAAGTGAGTGTGCTGGGGCCACCTGGAGTCAGCTGCACGCAGCACTCTCATCTCCTGCCGCTGTTGCGCTGCCTGCCACGTGTCTGGGTGCTAGACCTGTGTGCACTTTCCTGCCACATCTGGCTTTCAGGATGACTGTCAACTACATGGAGTCTAGGGTGCAGGACCCAGGAGTCATTTAATCTCCTGGTGACAGCGAGAATGGAGAGGGCACACCCTGGAGAGTCCAGCTCCAGGTCTGGGCCAGGGCCCTCTCACCGACTAAGACTTCACCTGTCTCCTTAAAGCAGGGCATCCCACCCGTGCTCCGGGGTGACGGGCCTGCACCTGGCACACCCTGCAGGGAGGGGCAGCACCCAGCCCCAGGAAGGCCAATTGCTAAAGGATGAAAGGCTATGTTAATATTTTTAAAAGTGAAATTAAGGACATTAACCACTGCCTTCCTGTGCAAAGATAACTGCTGGTATTCATTTTGGTCTGTTTTTTATAAATGAGGATCCTTCTGTGTTCATTCTTATTTACATACACTAGGGTGAAATGGCCAGCCAGGCCCAGGGCACAGGACTTGAAGCCCCACGCCCCAGGGGTCACACTGAGAGGAGCCTTCTTTTAGTCAGCCTCAATGCCAAGTAGTGCCCATGAAAAGTAGCGCATTTCACTGTGTCCAAGCTAAAAATTGTAATTTTATCTTTAGTGTAACCACATTAAACTAACCATATTATAACATTAGGAAAAAACTCAGAAAGTACATGTTAGAATCATGAAAATATTGAAAAATACCACTATAACAATGAAGAAAAATCACGTGTAAAATATGTTCAGCAGAGCTCAGAAGAAAAAAGTAGAACATCTTGCCTAATAAACATCCTACACAAACATCCTGCCTAATAAAAATAGAGTATAAAAGAGTTCTGACTGCCAAATAATGGAATGTTAACACACGCAGCATCCCAGAGCTCCGTATGGAGGAATTCCAGGTGTAATTCTGTGGCTTTTGCATAAATGTCAGAACACTAACTTGAAAACTTCTCATCTGGTGACTGCGTATGGTGAGCGTAACAGATGCTCACATTAAGATAGCAATCTTGGCCGGGTGCGGTGGCTCAAGCCTGTAATTCCAGCACTTTGGGAGGCCGAGACGGGCGGATCACAAGGTCAGGAGATCGAGACCATCCTGGCTAACACGGTGAAACCCCGTCTCTACTAAAATACAAAACTAGCCGGGCGAAGTGGCGGGCGCCTGTAGTCCCAGCTACTCGGGAGGCTGAGGCAGGAGAATGGCGTAAACCCGGGAGGCGGAGCTTGCAGTGAGCTGAGATCTGGCCACTGCACTCCAGCCCGGGCGACAGAGTGAGACTCTGCCTCAAAAAAAAAATAAATAAATAAAAAGATAGCAATCTTTTGTTTTGAGACGGTCCCACTCTGTCACCCAGGCTGGAGTGCCGTGGTGCGATCTAGGCTCACTCTAGCCTCGACCTCCCCAGACTCAGGTGATCCTCCTGCCTCGGCCTCCGGAGTAGCTGGGACTATAGGTGCGTGTGCCACCATGCCCAATTAGTTTTTTGGATTTTTTTTTTTTTTCCTGTAGAAACAGGATGTTGCCATGTTGAAGGAATAAATCTTACAGATTACAAAGCAGTAGTGAGACTTAACTATGCTCGTGATTCCTTTCTGCTGTATGTTAACTTTTTAAAAAGCCTTAGGTGACTATCAAGTCTGCAGTCACTTCCATAACGCAAGAATAAATTCATCAAGGATGACTTGCCACACTCTAGACACCTGGGGACATTTCACAATTGTCTAATACAAGAATCATGCCAAACAAACATTTACAGAGAAACCCTCGCTGTGTCCAACTGTAACACTCTGACAGCATTCCCACTTCAGGGCTAGTGCCAGGAGGGCTCCCAGTGCGTGACAGAACCAGGGGAACCACAAAGCCCGCTGGGGTTTAGGAAAGGCGATGCCCGCGCCATGAGCAAAGGCAACGATTCTTTCAATCAACCGGAATTTTATATTCGGAATTCTTTAAGAATTAACAGGCATGCTCACCAAATATAATACATAATTTTCCTTTTAATATTAAAGACAATATTTTTAAATAAAATAGATACTGCCAAATAGAAAGGTCAAAGGATTTTCCTTTCAGTCAATGTTTTTCACGGCATGAATTCATGTCCTCAATTCCACAGTAAAATGATGCGTCAGTGTATTTTATGAAGTACCTTTCAGTGTTGCCAATTGCTCTAAAAGTTAAAACTCAGGAGACAAAACATTACAAGTTTTGTAACTGAGAATTAATCTTCACTGATATTTCTATGACATTGAATGAAGGACCCACTACCTATAAATAGCTAATGGTCTCCTTAGATCAAAAACCAATGATTCAGGCTGAGTACAATGGCTCATGTCTGTCTATGATCCCAGCACTTTGGGAGGCCGAGGGCCAGGAATTCGAGACCAGCCTGGGCAATACAGAGAGTTCTCATCTCTACTAAAAATAATTTTTTAAAAAATTAGCCGGGTGTGGTGGTGCATGTCTGTAGTCCCAGCTACTCGGGAGGCTGAGGTAGGAGGATAGTTTGAGCCCAGGAGGTCAAGGCTGCAGTGAGCCATGATCACGCCACTGCATTCCAGCCTGGGTGACAGAGCAAGACCCTGTCTCAAAAAAACTTTAAAAAACAGGATAAGAAGGTAGCCTTGGTTTAAAAATGAGTTACCACCCAGCCTATGCTTGTTCTCGGTAAACACAGTGGCTGGGCACTAGAATCAGCACACAGGCAGATGTATCACTGGACGGCGTTATCTGTACTGCGTGGCTGACAAGCTTTTATTAGTTTTATGTCTATTACAATTAAGCAAACACTATTACTGGTTAGTTGCAAAAGTCAATAAGTAAATTAGTTGATGAGTTACTTACTCCCACCCTGGCAGAGAGGCATGCACACTGCCGTTATCCACACCATCATTTGCCAACTGACAAGCCAATAATTAGAGCGATTATAGCAACCAGAACCACTGACACAGCAATAATTATCCACTTTTTCTGTCAAAGAAAAGCAAGCTGATTACATCACACATAGTTAATTTCATATTGCCACATTAAAAGACATCCTTCATTCAAAATAAAACGACCTGACCAGGTGCAGTGGCTCACGCCTGTAATCCCAGCACTTCAGGAGTCTGAGGCAGGTGGATCACCTGAGGTCAGGGGTTTGAGACCAGCCTGGCCAACATGGCAAAACCCTGTCTCTACTAAAAATCCAAAAATCAGCTGGGCATGTGTCTGTAATCTCAGCTACTCAGGAGGCTGTGGCAGAAGAATCACTTGAACCCAGGAGGCAGAGGTTGGAGAGAGCCCGGATCATGTCACTGCACTCCAGCCTGGGCGACAGAACAAGACTCCATCTTAAAAAAATAATAATAAAATAAAATAAAGCCAAACACCCATCAGAACTCACTTTAGAAGCTAAGTTACAGGACACTGCTTAATCCTGTTGGGCGATTTCCTGAGAGAGTGACTTAATAAGGTCAGACTACTTGGATATAAGCTGCTATGTCACTGTTATTTCAGGTTTCATCCATGGGGACAGCACGACCATGTTATTTTGCCACATTTCTGATGACTGAGACATGCAGTTAGTCTTCCGCATGTACAGAGGTATGGGCCTGCTAGCTCAGTGGCGGAGAGCCCCACTGCCTCTTCAGCAAACCCTACACGCTCAGCACTCAGCCTTTTGCTCCTTCTTTTATGTTCTTGGTGGTTACTTCTTCACTGCTCCTGACATAGCACACAGAAAAAAAAAAACAAAAAAAAAACTCTTCTACAAACGGTGCCTGGCCTCCCTCCGAGGGCCACATGGCTCCCTAGGAATAAATGCAGGACACTAGGAGTGGGGATGACCCACACCTGAGCCAGGGGCAGCAGCAAAGCATCTAAGTGGCAAGGGGACAGGCAGGCAAGCCAGGAGGGGTCCATTAGCAGGCATCTAATCAAAAAGACAGTGTCATTTCTGAAACAGGCATCACGTCTCTCACCAGTTTACATGCCAGGTACCATACAGACCCCAAGCACCTCACAGAGCCAGGCTTGCTCATCCACAGGGGAGAATGAAACCGTTTACACACCCACCACCTTCCTCCTTTGTCAAACCAATGGACTTTCACTATCGTTTTCACAGGACTGACGTGTTCAGGTCATGGAGAAAGGAACAGGGCTGCCTTCTTTTAATGAAGCTGACTTAGGCCTGGAACTAAGTTAAGCACTTTATACAGGTATCTCTTCACCTCAATTTACATTAGGGGCCAATTGTTTTAAAGCAATAAATGAAATAATGTGAGAAACCATGTCTGGTATTTCAGAGATGAGGAGCATACTTAGACATACCCAGGAAAAGCGGAGGGTGTGCCCTGGCGGCTGAGCCTGCAGCCTGGGGGGTGTGAGTGAGGGTGTGGCCTGGCACCTGAGCCTGCAGCCCAGGGGTGTAAGCAGAGGGTGTGGCCTGGCGGCTGAGCCTGCAGCCCAGGGGTGTGAGTGGAGGGTGTGGCCTGGCACCTGAGCCTGCAGCCCAGGGGTGTAAGCAGAGGGTGTGGCCTGGCGGCTGAGCCTGCAGCCCAGGGGTGTGAGTGAGGGTGTGCCCTGGCAGCTGAGCCTGCAGCCCAGGGATGTAAGTGGAGGGTGTGCCCTGGCCACTGAGCCTGCAGCCCGGGGGTACGTCTGAGGGCCATCACCTGGAGGTGCATCCACACACACAGTCTCACTCCATTTGTTCGTAACTCGGTGAAAATCTCTCTTTACAGAACTTCTGCTGACATCGCACTGAGCCGTCAGCCTCTGAGAAAGGCACCGTGCCCCCACAGCGGTCTTCAGGAAGCGTGAGGGGATACCCAAGCCGGGCTGGGTGCTTGGGTATTCATCTTTCTGCACACTGGAGAGACAGGACCAAGGACGGCCAGGCAGGGACACACAGTGAGATGCACAGGGCCCAAGTCACTCGGTGGAAATGTGCTTTGTGGTTTCCTAAGTTTGCTCAGAAGAGCTTTCATTCACGCATGATACTCTTTAGATTCAAAGATACTAAAACTCATTTAGAAAGCTCACATCATCCTCAGCATCTCTGTGTATTAGCACAAGGAGGTGACAATGCGGAAAACCCATAATCTCTGCAGCGTCAGAGGCACTATGATAAAATGCCTAAGTTAGGAGAATAAGTTTCAAATTTTTGCCCCGTAACAAAAAAAATCACACAGGGTTCCCTGAACCCCTTTAAATGTAAAGTCTGTGCATCTTAAGTGAAAGGGGCTCCCTTCTTTTGAGAATCCCTTTAAGTGGGTGCTACCTAAGATTGCAGGTCCACGGTCTCAAATAATTCTCTTCTTTCCTCCAAACCAAGAATTCACAAATAACCTAAATAAAAAATCAGTGTTCATTGCATCAAATGCGTAGCCAACAATTTGGTGCCAGGCACCATGGCTCACTCCCAAAGTGCCTGTAATCCCAGCACTTTGGAAGGCAGAGATGGGCAGATCACTTGAGGTCAGGAGTTTGAGACCAGCCTGGCCAACATGGTGAAACTCTCTCTCTACTAAAAATACAAAATTAGCCTGGCATGGTGGCGGGTGCCTGTAGTCCCAGCTACTCAGGAGGCTGAGGCATGAGAGTCACTTGAACCCGGGAGGCGGAGGTTGCAGTGAGCCGAGATCACTCCATTGCACTCTACTAGCCTGGGCAACAAGAGCGAAACTCCAATCCAAAAAAAAAGAAAAAGTGCTGGGATCGCAGGCATGAGCCACCACACCCAGCCCTAGGGTTTTAATTACTTAGAACACAAAAGGCTTTATACTACAAATAACTCATCCAATAAACTTTTAAAATTTTAGCAAAAGAATTATTTCCATTTTAAAACAATTTTAAATTGAATATTTAAATTGAATATTTAAAACAAAACATTTATTTAATTAATTATTTCTTGGAATACCTTTTAGGCAGGCTTACATCAATGTATTACAACTTGAAACCAAATAAAGAGAAAAACGCAGCTTAATTCTTCCAAGCCAAACTCACCCTTCTCCCCTTGCTCTGATATTTGATAGCTTTTTTTGTTTCTTCTTTAGCGTGTTCTACATAGTCTGTGGCATTCATAACGTTTCTTTCTATGTTGTTGATCATTTCACCCTTAAAACAAATGTTTCAAACTTAGAAGACATTTTCAAATGGCTTAATTATGTATCTTTAAAACAACCATAGAACAAAGTTTTTATGTAAACATGATGTGCATGTAATGGATACTGAGGGGTTTTTTCACATTTACAGAAAGGTAAAAGATGAGGCCATTATACATGTGCCGGTGCAAAGCAATCAAAACTCAACTTATATTTTAAAAAGAACGGAAAGGAAAGGGCTGCCATGTTGATGATTAAAGGCATCTCAAGTCAATTCTGAGACACCTTTGGCACGCAGACATTGCGACAGACGGGCAGGGGGAGGAGGCAGCCCGCTTTCGGTTGAACTAGTATCTTACCATTATGCAGACAGACAACGTACAAAGAATGACATCTTTTCCACAAAGTATAAAATTGTAACTACTTCTTCAAGTCAGTACACCGAGCACAGCTCACATCTGACAGCTGACTACATCAATGAGCAAACTGTAAACAGAGGTGAATTCAGCGAAGTGTGAGGGAGAAAACGTATTACCTGGTTTTCTGTCCACAGACACAACCTGCAGCAGTGAACGTAAAGCATTGAAGAGCGACGGACAGTTAACTCACTCAGTCACAAACTTCAACTTACTAGTAAGCTCTGACTATGCAAACATTCGCATTAGATGAGTCAATATAATGTAATACCAACAGACTTCTAAAAGGAAACAGTGAAACAGAGCCAGGGATACAGCCATTTTTCTAACCGAGCTTAACGCAATGCATTTGGTATAGAGCAATTACAATTGAAGTCTAAGGTACTACAAAAGCTTCAGTAATTACAGAAATCATCTCTCATTCTTTCTGGCCAGCTGGTTTCCTTTGGAATGCTTCCTGGAAATAAGTAGCCAACGGTAATCAGACTCTCCACTTCTCATATCATGAATAGCAATGGGGCCCCCCAAATCAGAAAGGAGTAAGATCGTCCCATCCCTGCCCTCTGTGTAGCTGTTGGTTTCCTCTAGCAAATGCTTAGAAATACAAACATTAGCCGGGCATGGTGGTGCACACCTGTGGTCCCAGCTGCTCGGGAGGCTGAGGCGGGAGAATTGCTCGAGGCCAGGAGGCAGAGGTTGCAGTGAGCCAAGACTGTACCACTGCACTCCAACTTGGGCAACAGAGCAACACCCCGTCTCAAAAAAAAAAAAAAAAATTGGCATGGTGCCTGAGTTTTTCACACACATTCTCATGATAAAGTTCCTCGAAATGAACAGTGTTTCTTAACAAGGTTGGTGAGGCAGGCAGGAACAATCCTGTGTGTGGATGGATTCCTATCCCACCTTACACAATCCAGGCAGTCCCAGAAAATAAGCCCATCAGATGTGAACCCACTTAGAGGACGACTGCAGCCAAAACAGATCCTGAAACCAGCCTCCGGAGGAGTGAGGAAACCATTTTCTCAGGAGGGTTCGATATAAATGCTTCCGCTTTACCTGGGGTCAGCTGAATCCTAACCAGCAACAGAGTCCTATCTCCATGGTATTTGAAAAATAGGCAGAGGACTTTATTCAAAGGCAAAGAGCGAGTGTGAACTTCCCCATGCACATCACGGAGCATGTGATCTGTGATCCACCCCGTACTTTATGTGGAGTTAAATACATACATACATATATATAACTTTTTTTTTTTTGGAGACAGGGTCTCACTCTGTCACCCAGGCTGGAGTGTAGTGGCGTGACCATAGCTCACCACAGCCTTGAACTCATGGGCATAAACAATCCTCCCACCTCAACCTCCCAAAGGAGTTTTCTATTTTTTAAGAATTGCATTAACTCTTCAGTTCACTCAGAAGGGCCTTTCCACTCCTGCTGTCACTCCCTGTCTGTCACTGGGCAGATGGGAAACCCCGTGTAACAGGCACAAGCTTTTACCTGTGTCATAGATTGTATCCCCACTTGGGGTTGACTCTTTCAGACATTTCTCCTAGTTATTACTGTAATATATGCTTCTTGCAGACAATCTGAAAATAAGTACTTTTAGAGAAGATTAAAATTCCCACAGTCTCACACCAATACACTGTTTGATATGCGCTTTTCCTTCTGTGAATACTGTTTTATGGAGCCGAGCTCACACCACATGTTTGTGTTTATGTATTCACACATATGCATGGACATACAAAGAGATCTTTGTATATCCCTTTTCTCCTAATTCTAGCACACACATCTGTGTGTTTCAATGAGAATTCTCCATGAACAAAGTTGAGGTTGCCTGTGGTTGCCTAAAAGGCTGACCTACGAACACTCCATAATTTAATTCACTGGACCAGTCCCTTCCTGTTAACACTTCGACTGTCAAAGCCGCTTCCAGCATTTCAGCATCACATATAACACTGCAATTAACTTGAATTTGGTGGATTCAAAGTAGCAGCTTTCCTAGATACATCCACTAGATAGAGCGGGATGCAGTAAGACTTTACAGGTGACTGTATCTCTCTTGGAGAATGCAAGAGCCTGTAAGTACCTGAGTCTCCACAAACATAGCCATGTCCATGAACATCTCATGCAGCTCTCTGATGCTGGTCTCCAGCTTCATGATGTCCTTGTGACGTGACTCGATTTCATTGAGAGCTTGTCTAGTAATTTGTGAATCTGATATAATCTTGGAAAAACAAAAATAAAAGAGAATATTAATAAACTTACGATGGGTTTGGGAGTTAAAGGGTTTTTAAAAAGCTCTGTCCACAGAAGAGGACATGGAGCCACAGGGCCGTGCCCCCACTCACGTCGGAAGTGAAGATGGACGGCTTCCCGCTCTCCAGCATCTCTTCCAGCTCGTCGTCTGTGGTGGTTCTCCCAGCTGAAAGACCCGCAACCACAGCCCCACTCAGAACGCAGCACAATTTAAAAACAAGGCCGTTTGCAACCATAAGTTAGCAACTACAATCGTAGTTGTTAGCATTTTTCAATAATTTTTTAAAACCTTTTCTTAAGCAGATACTGACAATGAGAAATGAACCTAAGATTGAGAAGCAGGAAGAACTAAAAACACTCCAAAAAACTTTATGTGATGAACAATACAATTTCATTTTAATATTAGTGAGAAACAACTGCAGAAAGGAAATCGGTAAACAATGTTTTGGCACACTGGTTTCCCTAAGAGTTTAACTCTGCCTCTTGTAAAAGGGGGTTAAGCTGAATGTAGATGTATTAAATGGGGATCAATAAAGTCTATGTAATGAGAGTAAGATGCCTGAACACTTTCCGTGTTTTGGGAGGGAGGCTTGCTCTGTAGCCCAGGCTGGAGTGCAGTGGCACGACCTTGGCTCACTGCAACCTCTGCCTCCCAGGTCCCAGTACAAGCAATTATCCTACCTCAGTCTCCTGGGTAGCTGGGATTACAGGCACGCGCCACTATGCCCAGCTAATTTTTGTATTTTTAGTAGAGACAGGGTTTCACCATGTTAGCCAGGCTGGTCTTGAACTCCTGACCTCATGATCCGCCCACCTCAGCCTCCCAAAGTGCTGGGATGACAGGCACGAGCCACCACGTAAATGTGTGATGACTTCTAAGAAACATGTACACAGGTTTTTGGAAACCTAACTGTTAATTACTATTTTTCATAGTTTGTGCCACAGAAAACAAAAGAAAATGAATAAATGTCATAATAATTCAAATGTCATCTAAGAAGCAGCATTATTCATAATTGCCAAAAAGTGGAAACAATGCAAACGTGTCCCCCGATGCCTGAGGGAGCAAACTGCGGTCTAGCCACACACTGATGTACAATTCAGCCACAAAAAGAAAGGATGCTTTGGGGTTTTGTTGTTTTTTGAGACAGGGTCTCACTCTGTTGCCCAGGCTGGAGTGCAGGGGCACAATCACAGCTCACTGCAACCTCTTCCTCCTGGGTTCAAGCAATTCTCATGCCTCAGACTCCTGAGTGGCAGGGACTACATGGGTGCGCCACCACGCCCAGCTAATTTTTGTATTTTTTGGTACAGGTGGGGTTTCACCATTTTGGCCAGGCTGGTCTCGAACTCCTGACCTCAAGTGATCTGCCCACCTCAGCCTCCCCAAGTGCTGGGATTACAGGTGTGAGCCACCGTACCCAGCCTGGGTCTTACTCTGTCACCCAGACTGGAGTGTAGTGGTGTAATCTCAGCTCACTGCTGCCTTGACCTCCTAGGCTCAAGCAATCCTCCTGCCCCAGCCTCCCGAGTGACTGAGATTATAGGCACACACCCCATGCCTAGTTTATTTTTTAATTTTTTTTTTTTTTTTACAGATGGGGTCTTGCTATGTTGTCAAGCTGGTCTTGAACTCCTGGCCTCAAGCAATCCTCCCATCTTGGATTCCCAACCAACGTGTTGGGATTAGTATACATGTGAGCCACCACACCCCATCCACCCCATGGTGAAACCTTGCAAAAACTGTGTTACAGGAAAGAAGTCAGTCACAGAAGAACACATAGTGTATCATTCCATTTATACGAAACATCCAAAATTTATACAAAACATCCAAAAAACAAAATTTTTGTACGAAAATGTACAGGGCTAAAAAGTAGAATGCAGTTGCCTTGGGCTAGGAGAAGAGGAAATGCAGAGTGACTGGTGGTGGGTGTGAAATTTCCTTTTGGTGTGATAAAAGTGTTCTAAAATTGTGTGTGGAAATATACCAAAAACCACTGAATTAATTGTATGCCCCAAATATCATTCACATATTAAGAGATTTACTTCTAAATAAAGTTGTTGAGATGTCATTTAATGAAAAAAGTTTAAAGTTAGTAAATTGCAAAATTTGTTTACTTACACTGTTTTTTGGGAGGTAGTTCTCAATCATTTAAAAATCTATTTAAGGGCAAACATGGTGGTTTACATGTATAATCCCAGTGCTTTGGGAGACCAAGGTGGAAAGATTGCTTGAGGCTAGGAGTTTGAGACTAGCCTGGGCAACATAGCAAGACCCCATCTCTACAAAACATAAAATAAAATTTTAAAATCTATTCAAAATAGCTCAATAAGGAGATTCTCCCAGTTTTGCTTTGCTTTTTTAAAAACATGAAAAGTGTTTTAAATAATGTAAAATATAATCATTAAACTAGAAATTTCAGCTTGGGCAACATAGTGAAAACCTCATCTCTACAAAAAATAAAATTAGCCAGGTATGGTGGTGTGTTTCTGTGGTCCCACTCGAGAGGCTAAGGTGGGAGGATCCCTTGGAGGCCACAATAAGTGGTTATTACAACATTGCACTCCAGCTTGGGTGACAGAGTGACTCTCAAAAAAAAAAAAAAAAAAAAACCTAAAAGTTACAGCTCATGTCTCATGTTCACAAAGCTCTTCCCACTGGCTAACTGCTAAGTCTGAGAAACAGCCTGGGGTTATGGCATGTGAAATGCAGCGTACATTCCTAATTCCTTATCCGGAATGCTGAAATCCAAAACATTATGAAACCTGGGTTTTCTCTTAAGCTTGATGTCAATATTCAATGAGCGGCAAAATCTGACCTCAACTGAGTCATGGCTATTTATAATCTTAACTCATCCCACTTACTGTGAATACTCACCTTTCTCTGGAGAGCTATGTGAATGTGCCTGATTACAGGGTGCAGTCCTAGACCCCACCTGGGGATTACATAATATACCTCTTATACATCATACTATCTTCCTAAAATCTTAACAGTTCTGAACTCTGAAACACATACAGCCCCAACCATTCCAGAGAAAGCACTGTGGACCTGTCTAACATGCCCTGGTACAAGAAGAAACTCACTTGCCATTTGAAGAAATAAAGCACACAGCACAGGGAAAGATATCCTGTGATACAAGGTAAGAAGCCTGCCTGACGACAGGGCTGACTGAAGGAAGAAAGAAAGGGAAAAAATGGTTCTAGGTGCAAGGATTTGGAGAAGACCACTGCAGGTAGACATCCCGCCATGTGGCCAGAGTGACGCCATCCTGAAGCAAAACTGCCGTGACGACTGATGTTTGACTCGTGCATGCCAAGCTGTTCTGCAACGAGGTCTGAAGACAATGCCTGTGGCGCAGGCAACCTCTCATCAAGATGCTCATCCAACCTGACCAGTGGTCAAAAGTCTCGTCAAGCAAGTCTGAAGACAGGGCCGGCTACACGCGTTCTAACCGGAAAGCCTGCTTTATAAAGAACGCTTTCGGGAGGGCAGGAGGCTGTGGGCATCCACCGTCTCTGTCTCTCGGGGGCTTGTGTTCGTACGTCCCTATTCAATGCTTCCTTCCGAGAAACTGGATTTGTTAGCCTCTTTCTTTGGCCTCTCTGCTCACTCAGCCTTTGGGGGTGACTTTGCATAGATCTGCTCACTTCGGAATAGCCACATGGTGGGTTTAGAATTTAACAGACTTAAAAGAATTACTAAAAAAAACTCCCAACATGTATATGATACTTCATTGCTTATAAGACACTTTCACAAACAGTACGCACTCAATAGAGCACGATTGCGAGAAGAAACTGGAAATGAAATTCTGTGGGTTAAGATAAAATCATGTGGGAAAGAGAGAAGAGACAGGTGATCTGATCACACCACAGGATTCACGGGGAGTGAAGACAGGATGGACCTGCAGGAGAGATGGCACGGGGCCTTCAACGCCAGGCTGGGGGACTCTGTGCTAGAAAGTGCTCACCACAGAGTCCCAGAGCGCAAATCCTCACAGCGCAACCAGCTGCCTGGAATGATGACTTTCACTTTAAAAAGGACCAACAGATCCCTGAAGTCAAAGCGGCTGCAGAAACTTTTCGCGTAAAAGCCGCCTAGTCGACGTGATGATGGAGCGCTTCTGCCGGGAAGGAGCAACAGAGGCCGCCTTTTCCCTGCCACTTGAAAGAACGACAACAAACCCACCAAAATGTACAAAACAATGGTTTCGAGACCCTGAGCGCCAGGCCACACACAGATCCCAACAGATGGAAGCAAACCAGCTGGGCCTGCCGCTGCCCTCAGGTGGAATTCTCGTGTAGGCCACAGAGCAGACAGGGCCCAGGTGGAGCCCAGGGGAGGTCCTAAGGCAAAGGCACAGAGCTCAGGGGAGACCAAGGCAACCAGATTCGCAAGATGGAGTATGAGAGATGAGAGAGATGCAGAGAGCGAGCTGCACAGGCCCCGCATGCTCACTGGAGGGCTGACTGGCGTGCCAGAGGGAACACGCTGCCAGGCAGATGAGGGTGCCAGGAGGTTCGCGGCCATCAGAGCAGGTACTCAGAAGGGTCTTGTGTCAGGAGTGAGGAACGACAGGCCTGCAAATAAAGCTGCTCTGCTCCCTTTAAACACAAGATCCCAAAGGGTAAACCATGCTCATGTGATTTAACTACATTCTAAAACAAAGCCCAAGGAGATTTACAAAATACTACTCAAGAATACAGAATTAGGCTCACCCACCGCAACAAAGTCAAGCATTGCACATGTTCTTGCACACGCGCGAATTTACAGGCTTGCAAGAAGCATGGAACACGGCCACAGAAAGGACAGGCGAAATCAACGCAACAGAGCAGAAGACAGCTGGAGTTTGGCAGGACAAAGATGCGTGACAAGTTACTGGCAACGTGCATCCGCAGGTGTACAGTGGGACAACCGGGACGACAGGGAAAACACGCCAGCAGAACTACACACAACAGAAACACACAGATGAATACATCACAAATGGCAGGCAGGGGTTAACAAGCAACAAGAAAGAAACTGACCAAACCAAACACACTGGAAAAGAGCATCTAAAACATGAGGAGCCTGGCTGAGCTGGGGGACAAGGTCAAGCAGCCTGCAGCCTGGCAGGTGTATGACAACGTTCTCTGAGGGGACGTGCAGCACTGGGAGCCGGGATGGGCCTGGGGCTTCATCTGACCTGCGAGCTGACACGCTGGCCCGCCAGGACTCCGTGGAGGCCGGCAGAAGGTCCGAGGCCCCAGGTCAGGGACAAAGGGCTTTCCTACTCACAGCACAGCAGGCAACCCGAGGCTCATGAGCGGCTGTCCACAGCCCCCAGTCTCATGGGGAGAGGGAGAGCAGCCACAGTGGGACGTCCTCACAGTGGGTCTGTGTGTCTGAAGGACCTGAGCTTGGGAACCCCAATCTTTCACAATGGGGAGTCTGCAAACCTGACCAACCTTTATCCCCGAAACAGATCCGTCTGTCCCCGAAGAAGGCGCCATCTCCACTGCCATGGCCAACGGTCCCCACAGACACCCTTGAAAAGAGTCTGGGGCAGTAGGGCTGCGGCCTCTGCTCACGGACAAGGAGAGCTGTGGGGAGCCACGAAGATGGCCCCGAACCAGGGCACGATGGGACTGAGGACACAGAAACACTCAAAGAGGAAATGACTGAGCACTCTCCCAATCTCCCTGAAACTCTAAAAGCAATCACAATGAGCAAGGTAAACCCCACCGCTCAGGACTTCCTGAAGAACAGGTTTGCCCAACTCACGGCACAGGAAGCTACAAGTGGTCTTTGGGTTTTACAGTATTGGTGAAAAGAGACATGGAATTCCTTTTCTGAAGTTAAAGTCATTTGAAGCGAGACCCTAAGGGAGAAAAACATGATTTTAACAAAGACGGAGTCTCCGTTACTCACTTATCTCCAGCTGGCGCTGGATGCGGCCCTTGCTCCGCTCCCGAAACAGAGTCTGTGCCTCATTGTACTCCGCCATGGCTTCCACAAACTTCCGAGACAGCACCGAATGCTAACAACACAGGAAAACTACATTCGTATCTCAGGGCCATGCCTGCTACTGAAAGTGACATGCAAGACATGCATTTTGGAAACTCAAACTACATGTTATTCTGTTCCTGCAAATGGAAAATGACAGTGGCAAAGTCCCCATGATAGCATCTGTGCTAAGAACTTTGCATGCATCATCTTACCTAATTTTCACAAGAGCCCTATTATGCCAGTCACATCCCTCTTAAAGAAAACCATGACTTTGAGGTCATTAGCCCAAGGTCACAGGCTTTTCTAATAAACATGGATCACCGCTGGGACCCAGGCAGGCGGACCCCAGAGTCCGCGTGCTTCATCGCCTCATGCCCACGAGGCCTCAGGGCTGTCTTCCTCTGGGCTGCACCACAAACCACTGAAATGTGGCGGCCTGACCACAAACACTCAAATCATTGGGATAATTCCTGCTCTTCGGAACAGAACTCTGTTGATGGATTGAATAGGTTTTTCTTCACAATAAAGAGATGTTCTATAAGTACTGTGAAAGGAAAATAAAATCGCAGGACCTCACACTCACTACCCCAAAGGGACAGTTAAGCTTGGGAATTGAGTCATGTAAAACACTGCCCTCCCTCCTCTTCCCAAACAGATGGCTGCAGGGACAGAAGGCCGCATACCTCCCCAGCGGCCTCCCGCACAAAGTGCTCACAAGGAAATTCCTCGTGGGTCCCAAACTCTTTCAGAATCCATATCCCCCCAAAAACTAACTCTAAAACAGAGTTCTGCTGAGCTCACCCTGACAATGTCCGTCAGCCACTTATCTTCACCAGTACAGGACAAAGACAAGACTACAAGTCACCCTCGGCCCACCCCCAGAAATGCATGGATAGCTCCTCCCTCAACTCAGGCTCACATTGGCCCAGGCAGGAGGCAGGGGAGGAGTGCAGAATCGACCCCCACTCCTCTCTTCCCACATGTGAAATGTGAACACAGTGAGCACTGACCAAAGCCTCACAACAGTGTGGCCACCTCGCTGCCTACTCCCACTTTTTCTCTTTTTTTTCCCCCTTTCCTCCTTTCTTTCCTGCCTGCTCTTTCCCCTTTAAATATCAAAGTCCTCAAAACCCTCTTCGGGAAAGGCACAAACCAGAGATCCTACCCTAATTTGTATTTCTGTTTTCCAAGTGTGTCCTCAGCTTTGGCAAAATAAACCTCTGTCTCAGATACTTTTGTTTTATAATACTGTATTATTTTTGTGCAGAAATACTGTGAGGATAAGCATGACAGTAAAGATGAAATTATTCGGAGTCTGCAAGAAGAAAGTAAAAACACTTATTCTGCGGCATTACTTCAATCTAAACGAGGCTGATACCAAACCTGGGTTCTTCGTATCCGAAGATCCACTGAAGTCCGGTTCCCACTCTCATCCTGATCAAAACTTTGTTCAATAGCTAGGAACAAATAGGAAATAATTACCTTCCAAATTTAAAAGTGAAAATGTTTCAAGCCTAACTTCAAATTCCTTTTATTTCTTATCTTTGAAGTACCTTTATAAAACTAAAGCTAATGAACAAGTGACCTTTTAAAGCAATCTACTAAAGAGACAATCCCTCAATAGGAAATTGTTTTTTGAGACAAGGTCTGGCTCTATCACCCAGGCTGCAGTGCAGGGGCACAATCTCGGCTCACTGCAACCTCCGCCTCCCAGGCTCAAGCAATCCTCCCACCTCAGCCTCCCGAGTAGCTGGGATTACTGGCGTGTGCCACCACATCCAGCTAATTTTTTTTTTTTTGTACAGACGGGATTTTGCCATGTTGCCCAGGCTGGTCTCGAACTCATGAGCTCAAGTGATCCACCTGCCTTGGCATCCCAAAGTGTTGGCATTACAGGTGTGAGCCACTGCGCCCAACCCCATCAAGAGGAAATTGTTACTGCTCTTCAGAAGCATGTACATCTAGATACACACATACACACAGATAATTAACATAATCAACATATATACAAGATACACCACCATAAACATATATGCACACATAATAACCAGTATAACACATAAGATATATATACACTTATGTCCATATGTACGATATCACACAGATATATACACATATGCACACTATATACACAGATACACAGATATATTACACATACATGCACAATATATACAGGATACCACAGATATATATACCATATATGCACACATATAATACACCAGACTACACAGATATATATATGCACAACATATATAAACAGATACAGATACATAACACATATATGGCACAATATATACAGATCCACAGTATATATTACATATATCCACATATATACAGATACACAGATGTATGTATACATATATGCCACACATATATCACAGATAACCACAGATTATGTACATAAATGCACAAATATATCACACCACATAATAACAACAATATATGCACCATTATATACACAGAATAACCAGATGAAATATACATACAATATATGCACAAATATATACACAAATACAATATATATACACATATATGCACATATATACACAGATACACAGATGTATACATACATATATGCACACATATATACACAGATACACATATATATACACATATATGCACATATATACACAGATACACAGATGTATACATACATATATGCACACATATATACACAGATACAGATATATATGTACACATATATACACAGATACACACAGATATATATATACACACACATATACAAATACATATTTACTCATCCAAAAAAATGGAAACATAATCAACACATTTTAAAACTGGGTACCACTAAAGGGAAAGGAGAAACAAGGCGGGGACAAAGAAAGAAGCTAGACTCTGAATATGTTTTATATATTTGACTTCAGAATAACATAAATACTTCACAAAACTATAATGCAAAATTAAATTTTAAAAACATTAATCCGTAAACTTCAAAGGAAAAAAATTAAACAAACCTAACAGTAAGTCAAGTTAATGATATAAACACACAGAGAAGCCAGGTGTGGTGGCTCACGCCTGTAATCCTAGCACTTTGGGAGGCTAAGGCAGGCAGATCACTTGAGGTCAAGAGTTTGAGACCAGCGTGGCCAACATGGTGAAAACTGTCTGCACTACAAATACAAAAATTAGCCAGGCATGGTGGCAGGTGCCTGTAATCAGAGCTACTAGGGAGGCTGAGGCAGGAGAATTGCTTGAACTCAGAAGGCGGAGGTTACAGTGAGCTGAGATCGCGCCATTGCACTCCAGCCTAGGGGACAAGAGCGAAACTCCATCTCAAAAAAATAAATAAACACACAGAGGAAAAACTATTCAAAGTAATTTTAAAACCCAGTAATTTGTAGCTGGACACAGTGGCGTGTGCCTGTAGTCACAACTGCTGGGGGGATCACCTGAGCCTAGGAGTTCGAGGCTGTAGTGCACTATGATCACACCGGTGAACAGTCACTGCACTCCAGCCTGGCCCGCACAGCAAGACCCCAGGTCAAACAACAACAACAACAACAAAAAGTAATCTGATTATATAGCCCAGTAGGATATACCTACAGACAAAAAGAATGACAAAAAATAAAAATAAAAAATAAACTTTTAGGTCGGGCGTGGTGGCTCAAGCCTGTAATCCCAGCACTTTGGGAGGCCGAGATGGGCGGATCACGAGGTCAGGAGATCGAGACCATCCTGGCTAACATGGTGCAACCCTGTCTCTACTAAAAATACAAAAAACTAGTCGGGCGACGTGGCGGGTGCCTGTAGTCCCAGCTACTCAGGAGGCTGAGGCAGGAGAATGGCGTGAACCCAGGAGGTGGAGCTTGCAGTGAGCTGAGATCCAGCCACTGCACTCCAGCCTGGGCGGCAGAGCGAAACTCTGTCTCAAAAAAAAAAATAAAATAAAATAAACTTTTAAGTAATCATACTCTTGACAGTAGATGCTGGCATAATTATTTTGGGTTTGTTGTGTGTGTACTATGAATAGCAAGTGAATAATTATGTAAGTGTCAGTGAGAACCAGAATTTGGGGCATAGTTGAAAGGAGATAAAGACATAATATCACCCGTATTAAGTAAAAATCCTTTCAAAAAAATTTTTTTAGTCCTCCCTTTAGTCTTAATTTGGAGTCTTAGTAACAAATCATGATTCATTTTATCTTTTTAAAAAATCTTAGCCCAGTCCACTGCAAAAGCCTAGGAAAGAATGGTCAGGTCATCGTCATGTATAGCAATGCATTCCCCAGCATGCCAACTTCGGTGTCTAGATAACATTCTTCGGACACAGCAGCGGAGCCCCCTGGGGAAATGGCTGATCCCAGGCCCAGGGCAGGAAAGGGGTGAAATGAGCCTGGGTCCTTTTGTCACAGCAAAAAGTGGAAAGGCTGTCAAAGACAATGAGGGGCCTACCAAAAGGACTCAAGAGTCCACCTTACTAGCCAAAGAGACCATCTGAGCGTTGAGGAGAACGCAACAATGAAAACATCAGATGTGTTTAAATCCATGTGTTCACGATGATGGACGAGAAGCAGCAACAGAGACTCTCCCTGGTCATCTCTGGAGGACTCCAGGGAACCGACCTATGAAAATTATACCAGAGAGAGAGTCCAACGCTGATCCTCTCTGTCCTCCGTGATCTGTGACCCAGAATGCGCTTTGGCTCCCTTGGTTAGAGAAGCCAGGTCATTTGTCCCACAGAACCTGCCCCGCTGCACCTTTTGCTGATTTCACCCTGCAACACGTTCAACAGGCTCTGCTGTCCTCTGTATTTACTGTGGGTTGATAGTTAAATTCTCCAAACTTCATCCAATTCAAGAGTTGAAGGGGAAACGTTTCTTTTTAAATAACTATTCCAGCAACTAAACAAAGAAGGAATAATAAAATCAGGATATTCACGCTTGTAATCCCAGCACTTTGGGAGGCTGAGACAGGCGGATCATTTGAGGTCAGGAGTTTGAGACCAGCCTGGCCAGCATGGCAAAACCCTGTCTCTACTAAAAATACAAAAATTAGCCAGGTGTGGTGGAGGGCGCCTGTAGTCCCAGCTACTCAGGAGGCTGAAGCAGAAGAGTCACTTGAGCCCGAGGGTAGAGGTTGCAGTGAGCCGAGATCATGCCATTGCACTCCAGACTGGGTGACAGAGACTCCGTCTCAAAAAAAAAAAAAAAAAAAAAAAAAAAAAAAAATTCAGGATATTACTGCTTGCAACTTCTAATGAATTATGGATCTTGGAAACAATCATCCATTTTTGACAATATCGCAGAATAGAAAAGAATGTTATATCTTATTTAAAATTTTACTGAACTTACTTAGAGCCAAGAAAAAATGTTAATATCACCATTAACATCTTAACCATGAGGACATAAAATCTGTAATCAGATGCTGCATCTTTACATTTTAAAAACCCACAAAAAACACCTGAATCAGATAAAGCTTGGAGAATTTAACTACCAACCTACAGCAAATTCAGAGGACGGCAGAGCCTATTAAACATGCTGCAGGGGTAAAATCAGCAAAATCTGCAGCGTGGCAGATTCTGTAGGACAAATGACCTGGTTTCACCGACCAAAGGAAAAAGTGCCAGAGAGAAAACGATGGAGGGAGACTCTCATTTTAAAAGCCTGGGCTTGGTCCTTACTTGGGACTCAATTCAAGCTGTTTAAAAAAAAAAAAAACATAAGACCACTGGGGAAATAGAACCTCTGCCTGGATATTTTGTACTATTAAGTAATTAGAATGAATTTGGGTTTAGATATGATTGTGGTTGTGCTGTTGGGGAAGCTTCTGGTTTTGAAATACACACTCATGAAATCTCAGATGCCTGCGGTGGGCTTCAGAATACTCTGGGAGCGGGTCGGGGTGGGAGCTCATGGAGAAGTGTGGAGCTGGGGGGTTGGCTTGTGGTCGCCTCCCTCTGCTTCTGCACACATCTGAAACCTGCCGTAATAAAAGTATTTTATCATCTGCACAGAGATTGTTTTTGATCTTGATGCCATTCTGCAAAAACCAAATACAATGTGTTCTTCTACCAAATCAAGAAAAAGCAACCTCTGTTTAAGTCCCAGGTAAAAGCTATCAGCCTCCCAAAGAACTACTGCTGTTAAAGCGAATGCAAAACATCATCAAATAAATTCCACTGAGTTTGAAAGAAATGAGCAATTAAAGCGTCCATTCAAGAAGAGCTTAGCAATTCACCCTCCCAAACATCTGCAACTTAGCCTGAAATGTCATAAGAAATGTAACAGTAACAGTTTATAAGCAAACACATAACCTTTTTCAATATGAATTAGTACTCTGAATTACATACAAATAATTTATTTTAAAGCAGTCACAATTTTAATTTTAAAATGTAAAATAACAAAACCAATAAAGAATAAAATAACAAAAACCCACACTCCCAATTAAACATAAAACTTCAAACTTACCCTTTAACTTGGCTCGAATTTTATTTGCAGTTTTCTTGATTTCTTTGTTCAGATCTTCAAGCTCTTCTTTTATTTCTATAAAAATTTAAAATAAATAAAATACAGCATCTGAGCTATAACATCCAACATAAATGATATCCAATGCATTTAAGTGAAACAGTATCCTTAGTAAATATTCACTTTTTTTCTGTAAGAAAAACTACCACTTATACCAGTGGTTCTCAAGGTGGGTTCCTAGACAGCAGCTTTCATAAATATCAGGCAGGACCTTAGTAGAAACACAAATCCCCGGGCCCCACCCTGGACCTACTCAGAAACTGAGGTGGGGGCAGTGGCCCAGCAAGCTGAGTTAGCAAACCCTCCAGGTGACACAAGTTTGAGACTTTCTGGTCTATACCAATGAATGAAACGGCTGCCTAAATCCACTGCTAACACCTAGACCTGGGAAAGGAAAACGGAGACCTAACGATGATCTCAACAAAGTCTCCTGTGTGTGTGCTTTTCTCTGGTGCTATCAGCTGTCTCCCCAAGACGCCCAAATAATCACAGCCACCACTTCAGTGCTGCTGGGCCAGCTGCCCTGGCCTGGCTTCTCAGACACTCAGGGCTGCAAGCAGAGGGCGATGGAGGCAGGGGCTGGCCTCCTGATATGGAGGGAGGCTGGCAGAGCAGGGGCCAACACTCCAGGGCGGTGCTGAGAACTAAGGCCGTCCCAGAGCGTCACAGCAGCCTCTGCTTTCATGCCTGGCTGCCCCAGAGCCCAGGGAGGGTGGCAGGATGTCTGCTCCATGCCGCACACTCACGTCTGCCAGTCCAGTGGCTGAAGTGACCTGAAGGGGGTTTCCCTCTCCTTTGGCCAGAAGTTGCTGAGACAGGAAGGCCCCCACCCCATCTCTGGAGCCCTGTTGTCGTTTTACAGAGTCCTGCACTTGCCTCTCTCACTCAATCTCACACGCATCAGCCAGGGAAAAGGCAAACGTTACCACCATAGACAACCTGGCCAAGAATGAAAGCTTTCAGAGATGCCATTCTCTTCCTGGCACCCCCTCAGTTGAGCACACGCACGGTGCCCCGAGTACCCACTGCACACCAGCGCGTGCTAAGTCTTCTTTCCATGCTCAGCTATGGTCATCAGATGCAGCCTGGCTCCTCCAGGGTTTCAGAACCAGATCAGAGACTGAGTGATGTCCAGAGGTGAGAGGTCGCGCACCAGTAATACCTACTGAGTACGTGTGTGAAGGCTCGTGCCATCTAAGGAGGCTAAGAAGATCACCAGGGATCTAATAACTCAGTTAAAAAAAAAAAAAAAAAAGATAAGACAAACCCAGGAAGCACCAACGCCAGGCAGAAACTAACAACGGACGACACAGGTTTCACAAAACGCCATGGGCAGCCAGGAGGAGAGGCGTCTACTGCAGCTGTCCCGTAGGAGGGGACATCTGACCTGGGTGTGGAGAGACTGGTGGCTTCTATTCCAGGCAGAAGGGTCTGCAGCACAGAGCAGCAGGACAGTGAGCTGAAGTGACTGGCGTGGGAGGAGGCTGACTACAGGCTGCCCGGGCAGCAGGGTGCAGGCCCGCCTGACTTTGGGGCTTTTACGGAGGGCACCAGTCAGCACTGAAGGTTTCTGAGCTAAAAAAGACATCAGTAAAGATGCATTAGAGATTTTTTTTTTTTTTTTTTTTTTTTGAGACAGAGTCTTGCTCTTGTCACCCAGGCTGGAGTGCAGTGGCACAATCTCAGCTCATTGCAACTTCTGCCTCCTGGGTTCAAGCAATTCTCCTGCCTCAGCCTCCCAAGTAGCTGGGATTACAGGCCCCACCACCACACCCAGCTAATTTTGTATTTTAGTAGAGTTGGGGTTTCACCATATTGACCAGGCTGGTCTCAAACTCCTGATCTCGTGATCCGCCCGCCTCGACCTCCCAAAGTGCTGGGATTACAGGCATGAGCCACTGCGTCCAGCCTAGAAAGATAATTTTTAAGCAGGGCACAGTGGTGTGCACCTGTAGTCCCAGCTACTTCAGAGGCTGAAGCGGGAGGATCACTTAAGCCTAGGAGTTTAAGGCCAACCTGGGCAACTAGCAAGACGCCATCTCTATTTAAAAAAGGAAAGAAAAAGAAAAAAATGGAGAAAAATTATTCTGATAATGGATGAAACTAGAAAAAAAGAGAAACTAGACACAAAGGGGCTATTTCGTGGTTCTCCTCTGTGAACATGTTTCTAAAGGGAGATTCTCAGGGGAATCTTTCTACCACCCCAAGAGGTATTCTGAAATCTGTGGGCTATTTCCAGTCATCATAAAAAAGGGAGAGCCACTGGCATCCAGTAGACAGGAGCCAGGAATGGCACCAGCCAGCACCACACAACGTTCCTGAGTGTGATGACGGGGTGTCCGTGCACGTGTGGGATGTGCCACCCTCGAACCTCGTTATGTCAGCACATCACCCACTGACCTGCATAACTTCCAAATGAACACTGCTCACTCAGGCAGGAGAAAAGACCTGTTTTCCTGAGCCCAGAACCTGACTCCAGCTTACAAATAAGTCCTATTTTCATCTGCATCGTTTCAATATCAGTGGATTTTCAGGAATGTAACTGCCGTGACACCGCTCTGCATGGCGAGAAAGCTGTACTTCATTCTATTTCAGCGACACAACTGCCTTAGGAAACGCACCGGGAAGGCTGCTGACAGCATCTGAATCACAACGCCTCATCAGCTTGCAGTCTTGGCTGTCAGTCACAGGACTTGTTTGTAGGGGGCAAGTGCCTGAATTTCGTTTTCTGGTGTTGTGCCTGAGCCTGCACAATACAATTTGTACTTCAATATGTCAGTTACTTCCATTTTATGTCTCCTTCATATTAGTTTGGATATTACACGTTTTTAAAAAATTATGGAAGTAGGTAGGCTATATCATCTATGAACTTCATTTTAGGACAGTAAAGGGAACACAAAATGCCTTATAAAATGGGGCATTGAACAGGAATTACAGAGACTTGCTATGAATAAAGAGGGGGGCAGGTCCACAGTTTGTGGCGGGAGTGCTGGCTCCCGTGGTGCATGAGGCTGATGCAAACACCAAGGCCTGGCCACTGTGCCTGGGGAATGAGGGCTGAGTGTAGGCGTCGAAATTAAAATGTACACACAGCAAGAGAATTTGTGCAGCGGTCCGGTCCAGCCAGCGCCTGAGCACAGCTGAGGACAATCAGACTCGGGAGACAGTCGTGAGCCACTGCGCAGCCACAGAAACCACGAGATCTGAGAGCCGGGCCTGCCGGTGGATGAGAGTCTCCCTCTTGAGCTGGTGGGCCACAGCAGGACTCACTTCCCCGGGGAAGGAAAGCCCTTAGCTCTTACACAGCACGGGTGGGAGGCACTCAAGAAGGAAAGAGTGAACTTGCTGCCAGTACAGGCACACAGGGGCTTAAGCAGCTCATCAGCAAAATGAAAGAGGCACTGCCTGTCTGATCCTGCAAGACACCGGCCATAACGTCACATGTGACAAACGTGGCATTTCCAATCACTGATGTCGGGAACCTCCTCTTCCAGCGGCCTAGGTGATTCAGCTCAATCCACCTGCTGAGAACAATTAGGAAGGGTAGACACTACTCTTTTTAACTCTGTGGAAAGCCATTAGAAACCTAACAAGGTGCAAAAATAAATAGAACAAAACAATAAAAAAAGAAAGAACCCTAACAAGGCAGGAAAGAAGACTCGGAAGAAGAAACCCAAAGAGGTGGCCCACTTTCGCAGCCCCTTTCACCAGGGGCAGGTGCCAACCCCACAAAAGGCAAAGAGGTGGCCCCACTTTCGCAGCCCCTTTCACCAGGGGCAGGTGCCAACCCCACAAAAGGCAAAGAGGTGGGCCCACTTTCGCAGCCCCTTTCACCAGGGGGCAGGTGCCAACCCCACAAAAGGCAAAGAGGTGGGCCCACTTTCGCAGCCCCTTTCACCAGGGGGCAGGTGCCAACCCCACAAAAGGCAAAGAGGTGGGCCCACTTTCGCAGCCCCTTTCACCAGGGGGCAGGTGCCAACCCCACAAAAGGCAAAGAGGTGGGCCCACTTTCGCAGCCCCTTTCACCAGGGGGCAGGTGCCAACCCCACAAAAGGCAAAGAGGTGGGCCCACTTTCGCAGCCCCTTTCACCAGGGGGCAGGTGCCAACCCCACAAAAGGCAAAGAGGTGGGCCCACTTTCGCAGCCCCTTTCACCAGGGGCAGGTGCCAACCCCACAAAAGGCAAAGAGGTGGGCCCACTTTCGCAGCCCCTTTTACCAGGGGCAGGGCCAACCCCACAAAAGGCAAAGAGGTGGCCCCACTTTCGCAGCCACTTTTACCAGGGGGCAGGGCCAACCCCACAAAAGGCAAAGAGGTGGGCCCCACTTTCGCAGCCCCTTTTACCAGGGGGCAGGGCCAACTCCATAAAAGGCAACTGAGCTGCAGAGAAGCTGAGAAGACTGCTGACCTGGAGAGGTGACGCCCTAGGAGGACAGTCAGGTGGGAAGCTGGCCCTCGCAGGGGCTGAAGCCTCAGCCTAAATCATCTCAATCCCTAAAATCAGGTCCAGAACTGCTGGTGCTTCTAACCATCTTCCAGAAATCAAAATAAATCACCTCTTTAAAAAGAAAACATCATTCAGGACTCGAATTATTACTACACATCATTCCAATACAAAGCTCAAAACTCAAATCAAAAATAACCAGGCAAAAAACACACACACAAAACCCAACAAAAACGGACAACATGAACCCATCTACAGAGGCACCAGTTAATGACGTTACCACACACAGATGTTAAAACAATTACATTCACGGAGATAAAATGTAATATCATAAATTTTCTCGGAGAATAGGACAGTATTAAAAGGAACCAAATGGAATTCTAGGAGTTAAAACCAATCCACAAATAATTCCATAGATGAAGAAAGAGTCCCTGACCTGCAAGACAATCGCTGAAGAGAAATCAAAAGATAAGTCAGGGAAAACATTTTCAAAATGAAATATATGGAGAAAACATGATGAACAATAGAGAACAAAAGAGGACAGACAGAAAGGATACAGTGAAAAGCTCTAAAAGACAATCCCAGTCGCAAAGAGAGATGACAGAAAAAGGAGCAAGGATGCTATTTGAAGAATGGCCAAAGGTTTCAAAACACAGCCAGAAAATGTCAATCTAAAGATTCAAGAAGCCTTATAAGAGGGAAAAAGAAAATGAAACCACATTTCAAAACATCAGAGTAAAACTGCTAAAACCAAAGACCAAAAACCAAATACCTTAAAAGCTCTCATTAGCTGACACACAAAAAAAAGTAAAGCCAAAGACACTGGAAAAATATGTTTTAAATCTTCAGAGTGGTGAAAGAAAGTAACTTCTAAACTAGAACCTTCCACTCAGTGAAAATATCCTTCGAGAATACTACTAAACTGAGGATAACTTCAGATAATAGTGAATCTTCACTGAAGGAGGTAAGAAGGAAGGGGAGAGGAACCGCAAGCGCAGGAAGGCCTAGGGTGGGGTGGTCCCAGCCTGTGGTGGGGGCAGCTGGGCTGAAGCAGGGCAGGGGTCCTGGAGCCAAGGCTCCCTAGTAAGGCCCTGCAAGTGGGAGGGGGTTGCCGGAGCCTGGCCTGGCAGCTCCTTACGGGGGTTCACGGCTTCGTTTCTGAAGGCAGAAAGCCCCATGAGCGGCCCCCATGCCCTGCAGGGGAGGAGACAGGAGAGAGGCAACATAGTGAGACGTTGTTTCTCCCAAAAAAAAAAAAAAAATGTGCGTGTGTGTGTGTGTATATTTTTATATATGTATATATATGTTATATATATATGATATATATAAACCTGTAATCCCAGCTACTCAGGAGGCTGAAGTGGGAGGACTGTCTGAGCCCAGGAGGCTGAGCCTGCAGTGGGCTGAGATCACGCAGCTGCACTCCCGCCTCCTCGACAGAGGGAGACTCCGCTGGGGCGGCGGGGGGGAGAATCACAACAGCACTGAAAGGCAGACGCCACCACGAGCTCATTTCACGCGTGTGGGAACTGCCCCGGAGATGTCAAGTGATGCGTCCAAGGGCACACAGGGATAACCGGTGGAACAGGATCTGAAGCCAGAGCCACAGAGGTGCGGCTTCCTCCAGGGCCCTCAGGGGCTTCCGCACAAGGACCTGGGTCTCCATGAGTCTGATTTCCCGCAGAAAAGCACAGAATGCACGGGAGCAGGCGGCGCTGGAGACGGAGACGGAGACGGCGCAGACGCGGTCCCAGCGCAGTCGGAGGGGAGCCCCCGGGAACTGCTGGGGGAACAGGAAGCAGAGAACACGGGAGCGCGCGCAGCCGCAGGACGACGGCACCGAACACAGGGCGCCCCAGGCTGACGGCTGACTGCAGGAGCGAATCAAACCCCCGCCGTCCTGCAGGGGGGATCCCAGCCTTGTCGTCACTAAAACCCAAACCAGAATCACACACACTTCATGCTCCTGCAGGGCTGGAGCCGTGTCTTGGAGGGCCTGAAATATCTACGTTTTGCAAGGCGCTCTTTTAATACAAAAGAAAAAAGAAATAATACGAAAGTAGAAAGTGAAAAAAGAAAAATGCCGGTAAAAGGTCCTTCGTCCACCTCTCTGCCCTGGGATCCGTGGCTGCAGGTGGTGCGGCGCGGGCCGTGTTAGGACCGGAACCCCCCCGGACCGGCTGCCTCTAGCGCCACCTGGCGGCCGCCATGCCCAGCCCTGCCCCAGGTCCTGAAGTTAACGGGGGATCTCGGGGAGGCAGCAGCCTGGGAATCACCTGCTCACCCGGACCTAAGCAGGGCGCCTGCCGGAGGATGGGGAGACACGGGGGAGGCGGAGCACCGTAGTCCCCATTCCTCCCTCCCACCCTCCCCTCTTTCTTTAGGAACAGGGCGGGAAGGCCAAGAGCCTGTCCCTCTCTGCATTATCCCAGGCCCGTCATTGGGAGAGGGGATCACTGCATTTTGCTTTTTAAAGACCCACCAAGGAAGCGGCTGGAGGCTGCTGCCTACATTTTGGTTCACACTCTGTCACAAAACAAAAGACAAAAAAGCAATGGTTTTCTTTAGAGCCCAAAAGGGACTATCATCGAACAGTAACATTTCTAAATTTACTCAAATCTACTAAATATAAATCTACTAAATCTACTCAAATCTAAATTTACTCAAATTTACTCAAGTCAATCCCGGCTTCACTGCCCTCTGAACATAAAGTGCTGTCTTGCTGAACTGTGGTCTAATCTTGGCTCCTAAGTCCTGCAAAGCCACTTTCGTGTATTCTTTAGGATATGATCCATCAGTGCTCCTCACTCTGGCCATTAGAATCATATGGGCAGCTTTAAAAAAAAACCATACAGATGCCCTGGCTCGCCCCAGGCCAAACGCCTCAGACTCTGTAGGGTATCAGCATTTCGTACAAACTCCCCTGAATCTAACGTGAAGCCAGAGTTGAGGCCTGTGCTGCAGACAGCAAGACAGACACACAGACAGACAAACTTTTTGTTGTTAAAGCCAACAACTTACTTCCTTCTGGGTTTGGTGCAGAAAGAATGATGCTGTGGTTTTTCTTTACTTCTTCAACATATTGAGTTATTTTATCAATACTGTTTCTAATCTCCTCAATCTAGGAGAGAGAGAGAGTCATTATAGCATGGCAAACTCAAATCTGTGACCACTTTTCATCCCCTAAAAGGGGAAGAATAAAGGAGGGAAATAAATAATTACCACATAAGAAATAAAAGCCTCTCCCATTCTCACACTGGTATAATTTTTTTTTTGAGACAGAGTCTCACTCTGTCGCCCAGGCTGGAGTGCAGTAGCGCGATCTCGGCTCACTGCAAGCTCCGCCTCCCGGGTTCAAGCCATTCTCCTGCCTCAGCCTCCCCAGTAGTTGGGACTACAGGCACCCGCCACCACACCCGGGTAATTTTTTTTGTATTTTTAGTAGAGACGGGGTTTCACCATGTTAGCCAGGATGGTCTCAATCTCCTGACCTAGTCATCTGCCCACCTTGGCCTCCCAAAGTGCTAGGATTACAGACATGAGCCACTGCACCCGGCAGTATCATTAAATTTAAAAAATAAAGATATACCCTATGAATATTTCTGCCTTCATACCTAAAGCAGTACCAATCAACATTCACCAGGAAAACCTATCAGGCTGTAAACATTTCTAGTCAAGTCCCAAGCGTGAAACAGATGGGACCAATTAGAAGCATACTACTACTAATACCCATTTTCAGTATAACCAGGAAGTAAGCCCATAAAACATGCGGCACAGTGGCTCACACCTGTAATCCCCACACTGTGGGAGGCCAAGGTGGGCGGATCACTTCAGGCCAGGAGTTCAGGACCAGCCTGGCCAACATAGAGAAACCTCTTCTCTACTAAAAATACAAAAATTAGCCAGCTGAGGTGGCACACACCTGTGATCCCAGCTACCCCAGAAGCTGAGGCTCAAAAATCGCTTGAATCAGGAGGCAGAGGTTGCAGTGAACAGAGTTCACACCACTGCACTCCAGCCTGAGCAACAGAGCAAAACTCTGCCTCAAAAAAAAGAAAAAAGAAAATAATAATAATACTCTTATGGGAGGAGGTATCTACAGCTCATACAGCCAAACCTTCATAATTGTTATCTTTGACCTCTAAATGTTTAAATTCAATATGTGTTTCAAAATGTAATGTATCATTAGCAAGATTTATCTAGATGGAGTCATAACATTATCTTCAAAAACCTCTATGTCACACTGAATAATGACCCTAAAGATGTTCAGGTCCTAATCCCTGGGCCTGTGAGTTACCTTATAGGACAAAAGATATTTTGCAGATGTGACTAAACTAAGGATCTTGAGATGGGAAATTATCCTGAATTCTCCAGGTCGGTCCTCATTAACCCATTTATGCCAGAGGCTACAATTTGTGTGTGTGAAAAATCAGACCTTGGCAATGACCCTGAGCAGTAGGATATAAATAACTCACACAAGCTTAGCGTTCCAATAATGGAACACTAGGCATAAATGGGTTAAAGTCGCAAGTATTCTTAGAAGACAGCAGTAGAGGGAGATCCAGCTACAGAAGTAGCCAGGTGAACCCTGAAGCAAGATGCTCTGCTGCCAGCTCCTACCTCCTTCCTCATTTTAAAATAGTTATAGGCCAGGCACAGTGGCTCATGCCTGTAATCCCAGCACTTTGGGAGCCAAGGCAGAAGGATCACTTGTGGCCAAGAGTTTAAGACCAGCCTGGGCAACACAGAGAGACCCCATCTCTACAAAAACTAAAAAAAAAGAAAATTAGCTGGGCACAATGGTGCATGCCTGCAGTCCCAGCCACTCAGGAGGCTAAGGCAGGAAGACCACTTGGGCCCAGGAAGTTGAGGCTATAGTGAGCTGTGATTGTACCACTATACTCCAGCCTGGGCAACAGAGCAAGATCCTGCTCTTAAAAAAAAAAAAAAAAAGAATTATTAACCGTTACATGTTATGGCACAATCCACATCCTAATCCCGGAGTCTGTGAATATGTCACCTTGCACAGCAAAGGGAACTTTGCAGATGTGATCCAGTTGAGTCTTGAGATGGGAGACTACCCTGGATTATCTGGGTGGGCCCAACGGAACCACAGGAGTCCTTGTAAGACAAGACAAGAGGACCAATGTTGGAAAAAGGACACTTGATCATGAAAACAGCGGCTGGAGTGATGGCTTTGAAGGTGGAGGAAAACCAAGAACACAGGTCGCCTGCGGAAGCTGGAGAGGAAGGCAGCTCCAGGAGGCTCGCAGCTCTGCCCTGCCAGCACCTGAGCTTCTCCAGGCCCTGGAACTAGGAGGAGGTGATAAACGTGTTGTTGAACCACAGTGATTTGTTACAGCAGCAGCAGGAAACTGACACACGTCAACATAAATAACACATTTCTGTGAAAAAATAGATCTTCAAAAAATCAGTGGAAACAGGGGCAGTGATTTGCACTTTTTGTAAATCTAATGTCTAGCTTAATAGAAAGCACCCTGATCGTCACAGATACTCTTTTGTGTGTTGGCTCTGAGAAACTCCGTCACTGTGCAGTCATAAGAGAGTGAAAATGGCAATGATCATCTTAGTATTACTTTGAAAAGAGCTTTGACCACAGAATCCTCTTGAAAGGATCTTAGGGACTCCTAGGCCAAGCCCCAGACCAGATTTGAAAAGTCTAAGTATTAAAGAATCACGCAAGCCAGGGGCAGTGGCTCACACCTGTAATCCCAGCATTGTGGGAGGCCAAGGTAGGCGTATCACTTGAGATCAAAAGTTCAAGACCAGCCTGGCCAGCATGGCAAAATGCCATCTCTACTAAAAATACAAAATTAGCCAGGCGTGGTGGCGTTCCTGTAGTACCAGCTACTCAGGAGGCTGAGACAAGAGAATTGCTTGAACCCAGGAGGAGGAGGCTGCAGTGAGCCGAGATCACACCACTGCACTCTACCCTGGGTGACAGAGCGAGGCTCCGTCTCAAGAAAAGAAAGCAAAATTACCATTTCTAAAGTAATACACATATGTTAGAAAGTAAAAGAAAAAAAAAAAACATTATTTTAACTCTTGGAGAGTTCTGCAATATATACCACTGCTAACTCCAAGCCCCCGTGTGGCTCCAGAGGAACAGGCAACTGCAGGGCTACCCACCCCGCATCCAGAGAGGCACCGAGAGAGAACAGTGCCAGCTAGCATTTTATGTCTGGGAATAACATAGCACGGGGGGGTCCTTTGGCTCCATTATAAATCATCTTCGCAGAAACAAGACTCCTTGGCCACCCTTCAGAGCACTGTTTTAGTGTTAACCAAACACTCGCCATGTGAAATCCATTTCTCTTGCAAACTTCTATGTGATATTGAAGATCAGAATGAGTTTATATTAACAAACATTATTTGCTTCTGTATTTGTCTAGGAAGTCATTTCACAGAAATTAAGTGCAAACTAAATTGACTATTTAACAAATGAAAGCTTGAGCTTAAGTTAGACCCCAGTGAGGACAAGCACTGGGCAAGCCTTCCTAACGCATGAGTAACCTGTTTCCCACATGCCCCTGAGATGCCAGCAGCAAAGACAGCCTGGCACCAGATAGACAAAGACCACAGCTTAATGGCAGTCAGTGAATTGCACAATGTAACTTTTCTGTGCTTTTTTTTTTTTTTTTTTTTT
>NW_016804401.1:175075-188964 GCF_001698545.2 Rhinopithecus bieti
AACTTTTTTTGGGTTTTTTTTTTTTTTTTTTTGAGACAGAGTCTCACTCTGTCGCCCAAGCTGGAGTACAGTGGCATGTTCTCAGCTCACTGCAACCTCCGCCTCCCGGGTTCCAGCGATTCTCCCGCCACAGCCTCCCAAGCAGCTGGGATTATAGGCACCCACCATCATGCCTGGCTAATTTTGTATTTTAGTAGAGACAGGGTTTTGCCATGTTGACCAAGCTGGTCTGGAATTCCTGACCTAAGGTGATTCACCTGCCTCGGACTCCCAAAGTGCTGGGATTACAGGCATGAGCCACTGCGCCCGGCCTGCACTATGTAACTTTTCTATTAAATGCAACACTTAATGGCAGGAGATTCTTTAAAATAAATACATTTTTACAAAGAACTTGCATGGAGTTAAGCAACCAAGTAAAAGGAATAAAATCGGAAAAATAATAATTTGACAAAGGGGCAGGAAGGCTAAAGACAATTTAAAAAGTCTCATTTCCAAGAAGTGAAATCAGGAAATCCAAGCATCTTAACTCCTTTATACCTTAAAGGAACTTCCTTGTAGCTTACAATGTAATCTAATGGTTTTTTCCTTTAGATAACAGTAGCAACTAACAAATACTACAAAACCAGTGACTAGGCTTATGTGAGATATTCAAGAAATTCTGATTGAGTCTAAAAAACTAATAACTTTCCATATACTTTTATAAACCTATTAAAATGTTCAAATCTAGGCACTGCTAGGCCAGCTGAGGCTGTCGAGTTTAACTATCCCATGAGACTCAGCATAATCAAGGCGAGTCCTCCAATAATCAAGGCGAGTCCTGCAATGAAGGTTCCGTTATTAAAAAACCCACTGGACATGTGTTTTCGTTTCTTCATGTTTTACAAGGTCAATGTATTTGTTCTGTGACTCAATTTCAAAAATTTGAAATTATGCAACATTAGATCAGATAGTTCTTAGGTTTGAGAATTTCAGCAGGGCCTAAGCCCAAGCGCTGTGCTGGGGAGATAAGCAAGAGGGGGAGGCCTCACACCTCAGACAGGATCCCAGCCCTGGCAGGCTGCCACGTCTTAAAATATCAGCCACTGGGTCACCAGTGACTTTCCTCTGAGTCTTCTACCTGAGCTCATACACAGCTGATCAGTCACCGATTTCAGACCCTGAGTCCTCTGCTCTATGCACCTGCCCTCAGGACTCACTCCCACCAGTGGAGGGGTGGCAGTGCTGCTGGGAGCCACGCACACCTGACCCCTGCGCCCGCAGCCAGGTGCCACCTCTGCTGCCGGAACCACCACTTCCTGAAGAACCAAGGAGTCCTCGTTCTGAGACACTGCCCATCTTGCAGGGAAGCCTTTGTAAAACTCTCTTAAGGGGCGCCGCAGGACCTCCCAAAGGCAGCCTGCAAGGAGGAGGCGCTCCTGCAGCAGCCAGCGCCGGGTGGGAGAAGCGGGCACCCACCAGCAGAGGGCGCTGCAGGCCTGGCCCCAGCAGGCGCGGAGGCCGCGTGCACAGCTCCACCATCCGCACGCAATTCCCTCCTGGACTGCACCAGAACGATGATTTGCATTTTTCTCATTATTAACATTGTGATCATACTAAAAATTCCAGAGAACTTATGTAATTCAAACAACTTTTAAAAATATTAGCTGAAGTATTATTTCAAATATTATAAATGCACAATCATATTGATACACATCTTTAAAGAAGAAAGCCGCCATGCGCGGGGGCTCACACCTGTAATCCCAGCACTTTGGGAGGCCGAGGCAGGCGGATTGCCTGAGCTCAGGAGTCTGAAACCAGCCTAGGCAACATGGTGAAACCCCGTCTCTACTAAACATGAAAAAAAAAGAATTAACCGGGCGGAGTGGCACGCACCTGTGGTCCCAGCTACTTGGGAGGCTAAGGCAAGAGAATCACTTGAACCTGGGAGGCAGAGGTTGCAGTAAGCCGAGATTGTGTCACTGCACTCCAGCCTGGGCAACAGAGTGAGGCTCTGTCTCCAAAAACAAGAAAAGAAAAAAAAAAAAAAAAAAAGAAGAAAAAGAAGGGAGGAAGGAAGGAAGGAAAGGAAGGGAGGGGAAGGGAGGGGAGGGGAGGGAAGGGAGAGGGAGGGAGGACAGGTAGGCAGGCTATGATTGGGTTTCATTAAACACTCTTACCTGATGGAAGAAATCCTCCATGAAATGGTCTTTCTCAACCACAACAACTGTGTCTCCATCATCATTCTTCCTACACTACAATGAAAAATGGAAAATTCAGATTTTAAAATTTTATGTAGGCACAAATAGAGAACTGAAATACAAAAACAGTTCAATACCCACAAGATCTCAACTCACTAGAGCACCAAATTGTAACAAACTAGCAGCCACCACTATCTACCCCAAATGAACTCCACAACATTTTCAACAGAACAGATCCTGGCTGAAGCAGCCGGGAAGGTGCATGACCTGGAGAGAAGCAAGGGGTGGCTTTCTCAGAACTAAGCTGCTTAGAATCATTTAGTTCTCACTATGTAAGTCAATATCACACAGGCCAGTTTCACCTTCAAGAAGCGAAACTGCTTGTGTTGCATATTTTCCATAAACAGTAAAAACACTGGCCGGCCACAGTGGCTCATGCCTGTAATCCCAGCACTTTAGGAGGCTGAGGAGGGCGGCTTGCTTAAGTCCAGGAATTCAAGACCGGCCTGGGCAACGAGATGAAACCCTGTCTCCACAAAAAATTAGCCAGGCATGGTGGCACATGCCTGTGGTCCCAGTTACTTGGGAGGCTGAGGTGGGAGGACTACCTGAGCCCAGAAGGTTGAGGCTGCAGTGACCCTGTATCTAAAAACAAACAAAAACAAAACAAAACAAAACCCCACATCATCCAGAAGAACGACCATTGATCAGGAACTGAAGACCTGGGCTCCAGCCTCCTCCCCAGCAGCCCATTAACTTGTCTCAGTCTCTGCCTCTTGTCCATGAAATAGAGATAATATTCTCCCATCTCCATCAGAAGACTCTAAGGATAAGATATTTATCAGTGTTTTACAAGGTAACACTACTTTCACGGGTCATATTAATATATAAACCAATAAAGGCTTTTGAAATTACTCCTAGTCCCTACTCTTTTTTTTTTTTTGGAAACAAAGTCTCGCTCTGTCACCCAGGCTGGAGTGTGGAGTGTGCAGTAGCAGGATCTCGGCTCACACCTCCGCCTACCGGGTTCAAGTAATGCTTGCACCTCAGCCTCCTGAGTAGCTAGGATTACATGCACCTGCCACCACACCCAGCTAATTTTTTTGTATTTTTAGTAGAGACAGGATTTCACCATGTTGGCCAGGCTGGTTTCGAACTCCTGAGCTCAGGCAATCCGCCCACCTCACCCTCCCAAATTGCTGGGATTACAGGCATGAGCCACTGCACCCAGCCCATACACTTGTCATTCTAAGCAAAGCAGCACTTCAAGACAAAATGGCAATCAACTGACAAGCAGCAGAAACTAACATTAAGACAGACCCCACATAGTTTAACACTCTTCTCCAGGATCCCACACCACTCTAAAAACCAAAAAAGAATGGCTGAAGATACTGAGTGCCAGTGCCCAGGGTCTGCAGGAGGCAGGCCAGGTGTGTTATCTGTCAATCCTCCTGGTACCACACCCCCTATCCCCGCCATAAGGCAGGTACTGGCATGGCTATTTCAGAGAACACATGCTCAATGGTTATGGTCTCAGAGCTAAGCGGTGCCGAACCAGTAGATGAAGCCAGTTCGTCTGACTTTCCAAAACTCACCATCTTAACAACTGTACCAGGTTGACCCTCTTAAAAAGAGTAAGAGCTGTCCTTTAGTTCCAGCTCACAAGTGGTAGGCAATTTGAAACACTCTCCACACATGTTCTCATTAGTTTTATGGGCCCCACGTTGCCAGTGAGGAGGCTGAAACACAGTGCAGGGATCACTCAGCAGGGACGGCAGAGCAGAAGCAGCCTGTGGCTGTGATTCCACACACCCTGCTCTGACAAGCACACTCTACCCTGGGGGAAGATGGGATGGGGGAGGAGCTGTGCTGCGGAGCCCCACCAGCCATGCAGGCCAGGCCCCACAGACTCCCCTAGCAGGGACTCCCTCTCTTAGAAAGAGGATCTACTCCCGTGTGTGCCAGCCCCGCCTCTTGGGCCCACAGCCTGCTCCCTCCCTGTCTCCAAGTGCTCACTTGGGCAAACTAAATCCCACTAGCTGGGCCCGGGGTCTCACTGCTTCCCTGTGGCTATCTGCCTTGTCTGCTCAGCTGTGCACTCTCAGAAGCACAGGACCAGGAATGATGCAGTGAAGCATGACCACGTTAAGTCATTGACTGACTGTGCATTCTACCCAAATACCTCATGGAGGGGTGGGGAGAGGTGGGTGGGGGAGGAGGGTGGGGAGAGGGGCGGGAGGAGGCGGAGAGCTGGAAACTGAGCTGAGACTGCGTTGTGGGCCCTAAAGCCCAGGGCCATGAGATGCCACATGGCTCTCAGGGCATCTCACACCTCCCTGCTCTGTCAGTAACTTTAGGTTCTAGATTCAAAGTCACCTCATTTTTGTTTATTTGGAAAACTGTAAACATATACAAAAGTAGAAGGAATACTATGGGTGAGCCCTCACTGTCCCCACCACCCAGGCTTAACAATGGTCAAGCCACAGCCTGTCTGTTTAGGTTGACACCCACCGCTTCCCACCACTTCCTACCCCACACCATAAGACCATCTTGAGGCAAATCCCACGAGGCAGATGCTACTGTGGAGACTGCACCTGCGGCTCCAGCAAAGAGGCTGCACCCATCTCAATGCTCCCCAGCACCACGCTTCCCTGTGAAAGCAAGTCGCTTTCCATGGTGACCTTCCCATGCTGTGCGACGCACCTCCACAGTGGCGTGGTGTAAGCAACCAGAGACTCAATCGTCCTCTCCCATGGTGACCTTCCCATGCTGTGCGATGCACCCCCACAGTGGTGTGGCGTCAATCCTCCTCCACTCTGAACCCATGGCACGGGCAGATTTTTGTTCCGAGTCATTTGCTTGCCGGTAAACAATTTGGTTCTCTACCCGTAGGCCAGGAAAGATCCACATGACTGGAATATGTTTCCTCTACTGTCTTATTTCTTATTCTTAAGCCTTGACTTATATGTCTTATTTCTACCTGGAACTCTTAAAACTGATTAGATAACAGGAAACAGACCCAATAATACTGTCTTTGCTTTTCCATTCAAAAAAAAAAATGACCAAAGCAATCTTTTTGGCTTTATCCCTAAGCTACATTATTCTGATCTTCAATGAATGTCCACGTTCAGTCTTTCAACCTGAGACAGTGCAACAGCTGTACAACAGCCATGATTATGAGAGGGTATTCATTGTAAATAACCAAACTGCTTGTGGCAAACGTTTACTACAAGCCAGGGAATACTCTCCTATATGACATACTTGATTTCCCAAGTGTCAAAGTACAGGATAAACATTTAAATATCAGCATTCCATTTCTGTTAAACGTTAACAGAAGTCTTCTTAAAAGAAGCATTATAGTAGAATCACAACTCCCCCTGTGTGAATACTATTGTCAGGAACAGGTAGCAGGTAGCTTCCTGGTTTAGAAACTGCGTAACAGAAAAGAGAGTCATTGGAACAATCAACATTTATAATTCAACAGAAGCTGAACTATCACAAATGGCAGAATCCAAAGCTGTACAGAGTCCTGGCTTTCTTCTGCATGTTGTTCACACACACGCTAAGGAACTTCCACACAAATAATAACTGTAGACAAAGAAATTACAAACCTTGACAGACACAGTGGTTTTAGTACTGTGTTGCTAGAATACTTTGACTTATTTTTCACAATTAAATCACTTGGGTAAAAAAAGAAAAGAAGACTTGTAACTAAACGTAGGTAAAAGCTGGCCGGGTGCAGCAGCTCATGCCATAATCCCAGCGCTTTGGGAGGTTTAACTGGGAGGATCACTAGAGCTCCAGAGTTTGAGACCAGCCTCGGCAACATGGTGATACCCCATTTTTGGTACAAAAAATACATAAATCAGCCAGGCGTGGTGGCTCACACTTGTGAGAATCCCCCGAGCCCAGGAGATTGAGGCTGTACTGAGCAGTGATGGTGCCACTCCAGCCTGGTGACAGAGAGAGACTTTGTCTCAAAAAACAAGTAAGTAAATGCCAACTCTGGGCCAGTGTGTAACTATGGTGCTAAATGTAACCTACTCTCTCATATTTGTGTATGGTGAATTACACTTTTATACCTACGATAAAATGTTACATTGTTTTAAATTTTTTTGTATTTCTATTAACACTTGTTCCCATTATTATCATATAAACACTTTTTAACAGGCACTTAGACTTTATGTGAGTAGTATTATACTTATGCAATTTTTTTTTTTTTTTTTTTGGAGGCAGGGTCTTGCTCTATCACCCAGGCTGGAGTGCAGTAGTGTGATCAGAGCTCACAACAGCTTCGACCTCCTGGGCTCAGGCGACCCCTTCGCCTCAGCCTCCTGAGTAGCTGGGACTACAGGTAGACATATTTTTTTTTAGAGATGAGGTCTGGCCATGTTGCCCAGGCTGGCCTTGAACTCCTGGGCCCAACCAATCCTCCCACCTTGGTCTCCCCGAGTGCTGGTATTACCGGCGTGAGCGACTGCACTTGGCCTGCCTCTGCAACTTAATCATTTTTTTGGTTTTGTTTTTTTTTTTTTTTTTCCTCTCAGCTATACATTCAGATTTCTCCACTCAGCATATATCGCTCTAGTGTTAGGTGAAACCACACCATATGGTTCAACCTCACACATTCATCTTACCTGCTGCGTACACTCCTTTACATAAAAAGCCATGATGTATTATTCATCCAGGCTCCTATTGTCCCCAACATTTTTCCATTACCAACAAGATAACAACCCACAGTTACACGGCTGCACGTGCCTGTCAGGATGGTTTTCTGGAACACACACACACATGCAGAGAGAGGCCCACTGAGCCATGGGGTTGAAGCGCCTTCCGCTTCACTGAACAACGCCAAATCGCTCTCCAAAGCAGCTGCACTAAATTGGATGCCCCTAGCACGGCACGTGGGCATGAGACACTGCCAGGCTAATCTTGAGCTACCAAGGGCCCATCACATGATCTCGCCCGAGGAATAAGGATCAAAACTGACATGATGAAGCCCGGAGAGACTGAACTAGAGAGGATTTAAACTTGGGAGCTGGGGGCAGCCCCTTTACAGCAGGTCATGAAGATGAAGAGAAACCCACATGATCTGGCTCCAGCCAACCTCTCCAGCTCATTCATGTCTCACCTCCGCCCACTACTGACCATTCACTCACTACCGACAGCATCTTTCTGTCCCTTGCATGACCTCGTTCCCAACTCTGGGCCTCTGGACTTGCTGTGTCTTCTGCCCAGGGCGCCCTCCCCCAGCCCTGTCCACAGCCACTTTCTTATCCACAGCTCAGCTCACGGGGAAGCCCCCTGATCTGCCCGGCCAAGGCAGCCACACCCACACCCTCACCCTGCTTATTCCTTCACAGCAAGGGCTGCGAAAGACATGGATTCATCTGCTTAGCTGCTGTCTATCTCCCAGCTGCAGGTTCCATGAGAGCAAGGACTTCTGTCTTTTCGCAACGCAGGCATCCTGCCCACAGCAGTACCTGGCACACAGCCGCCAGTCAGTGATGACCAGGTCAACGAACGAGTCAATGAATGAAGGAAGAGCAAGAAAAGGGCAGACCCAGACAAGGGGAGGAAGGTGGGAAAGTATATACAAATGACAGAAGGCAAGAAATGGAAACAGACACACACAGACTGAGACCTGGCAAGCACAAAATGGCCATGACACAAGGACAGGAAGGACCTCGGTGGCTCACTCCGTCCTAACTCCATCCCTCACGGGGCTGATGGTACTACGTGCCCTCAAAGTCTGGGAGAAATCACTAGACCTTTTTTTTTTTTTTTTTTGAGATGGATTCTCACTCTGTCACCCAGGCTGGAGTGCAGTGACAGGATCTTGGCTCACTGCAACCTCCACTTTCCAGATTCCAGCTATTCTCTCACCTCAGCTTCCCAAGTAGCTGAGATTACAGGTGCCTACCACCACCCCCAGTTAATTTTTGCATCTTTAGTAGAGACGGAGTTTCGCCATGTTGGCCAGGCTGATATAGAACTCCTGACCTCAAGTGATCCTTCCACCTCAGTCTCCCAAAGTACTGAGAATACAGGCATAAGCCACCCCACCCGACCCACTCTGCTTTTTAATAAATCTTGCTTTTCTAGGCCGGGCGCGGTGGCTCAAGCCTGTAATCCCAGCACTTTGGGAGGCCGAGACGGGCGGATCACGAGGTCAGGAGATCAAGACCATCCTGGCTAACACGGTGAAACCCCGTCTCTACTAAAAAATACAAAAAACCAGCCAGGCGCGGTGGCGGGCGCCTGTAGTCCCAGCTACTCCAGAGGCTGAGGCAGGAGAATGGCGTAAACCCGGGAGGCGGAGCTTGCAGTGAGCTGAGATCCGGCCACTGCACTCCAGCCGGGGCGAGAGCGAGACTCTGCCTCAATAAATAAATAAATAAATAAATAAATAAATAAATAAATAAATCTCGCTTTTCTGCTTTAGGTGATGGGTTTCTGTCCCTTTTAACCAAAAGGCCTTGAAGACAACAGATTCCAGTGGCATCTACATTTTTCTTACCATGGGCATTTTCAAATGGAAACACGCTGATTCAATAAACACCTGGCAGGTGCTCTGGATCAGGCACCATGCAGAACACTGAGGCTTCAGAGCACAAATGACAACATGCATCTGCCCTGAAAAGGTTGAAGAGCTGGGGAAGGGTGCAGGAAAAAACAGGACTGCATCTGTGTCCAGAATGCCCCAAGACAAGATGGGCCACCTCTGGGAACACGCGAGGAAGGGGACGCAGGAAGGCTTCCTGGTGATGCCTAACCTGAGACTAAAAAAGGTGCAAGGCTGCGTGTGGTGGCTCATGCCTGTAATCCCAGCACTTTGGGAGGCCAAGGCGGGTGGATCACCTGAGGCTGGGAGTTCGAGACCAGCCTGGCCAATGTGGTGAAACTCCGCTTCTACTAAAAATACAAAAATCAGCTGGGTGTCGTGGGAGGCTGAGGCGGGAGAATTGCTTGAACCCTAGAGGCGGAAAACGCAGTGAACTGAGATCACACCACTGCACTCCATTCTGGGCAAAAAAGCAAGGCTCTGTCTCAAAAAAAAAAAAAAAAAAAAAAAGGTACAAGGCAAGAGAGAAGGTGCAGAGGGAGAAGTCCAGTGGTTCAGACAAAGGGAGCAGCACCTGCCAGGGCAGGGAGGAAAAGGGAGCAGCACCTGCCAGGGCAGGGAGGAGGGGGCATATCAGTCCAGAGGCAGGAGAGAATCCTGCCACCACAAGGCAATAGGTCTGGGCTCCCGGGGAGCTTTTCCAGGGATCAGTTATTTCTTAGAGTCGCTGCTCCTTACATTCAGAATAGACCCCACGTTAAAAACAAGAAGTGATTAATTTGTGAAAATGGACAGATTTTGCTCTTCAAACCAAAGGACATGTTTAGATATATAAACGAGCAAACCTATTATAGTTAAGAATAGAGAAACTATAGACTCCAACTGTAGGAACTGTTTGTATGAGAACACACAAAATACAAAAATTTGGCAGGATTGCATAAATTATGAAATTCTAAACTATAAATATATGCATGTATAAAATTATGTTCATATATGAAATTCTTAGTATTTTAAGTTCCAATGAAGTCTCTTAATCTTATTTTATCAACTGGAACCTGAATCTTCACTATGCAACACTCCGCACTACATGGGCAAACATAAGCTTTCAAAAAATCACTTTTAAAAATATCTGAGCAGTGTTTTCCGCCCTTTAAGAAATTATATTTGCAGGCCGGGCATGGTAGCTCACACCTGAAATCCCAGCACTTTGGGAGCCCAAGGTGGGCAGATTGCTTTAGCTCAAGAGTTGAAGAGCAGCCTGGACAACACAGCAAAACCCCATCTCTACAAAAGTAAGAAAATTTGCTGGGTGCACACGCCTGTGGTCCTAGCTACGGAGGAAGCTGAGGTGGGAGGATGGCTTGAGCCTTGGAGATCAAGGGTGCAATGAGTCGTGATCGTGCCACTGCAGTCCAGCCTGAGCGACACAGCGAGATCCTGTCTAAAGGAAAAAAAATTAAAAAGAGATTATATTTGCAATTCACCACGTTGAAACCAGGATGAAAAATAATGTTCTCATTTCTTTTAGGTCTACTAAGAACACCACATAGCTACTATGTATTTACTGTTTATTATCATGCAAACAATTCCCACAGATGAAATGTGTGGTTTCTCTATTCTTCACTATAATAAATACATGTATCTCATATATATCAAATATAATAAAGATATCAATGTGCATAAACTTTTATAAAAAAGTAATCAGAATACATTTGGGGTGGTTATCTTATAGAATAGCTATTCCATTTTGCTTACGCCCTACAGTGAATTTCATTACACCTCGGTCACTCTTCCTCCCAGGCTGCATGCAACCGTACCCACACTCAGTTCACTGCTGTGTCTCTCTGCACCTAGCACATGATCTGCTGGAGGCCTGACATTCAAGTACCTGTTGGATGGGCGAGTCTTTTACTTTCTGTAAATCAGAAATATCTTTCTGGATTTAAGAGTCTAGGAGATCTGGACCAAGTCACGTAAACTTTCTATGCCCAAATGACTGGTTGCTCAAAAACAGAATCACTGGTTAGAAACTAAATCTGTCAATACAAATTATATTGGGCAAATTAATTGTTAAGCCCTTTCCATGTAATTATCGGAGGTACATTTTTCTCAGGAACAAGCTTCAATAGCTAATAAAATAAACTTTTTGGAAGCATCACAGATATTTTGTTAATGTGGACATTGTAGATGAGGCATTTTAACCAACAAAATATTAAACTTTACCTAGAAAAAAAAACCACCAGCCATTTAGAAGCACGGTTGTGAATACACATTCAACTACTCCAAGAACTACTTGGAAAGGACATATTTCCAGGGGGGGAAATTAAACTTGTATCTGGTAACTTTAAGATGGGTTTTTAAATATCAAAAGTTATTAAACTTCAAATTCAGTTTTAATTTACTATTTTGTACTAGCGAGAAGGTTGCTCTTTTTTCTGTTTTTGAGACAGGCTCTCAATCTGTCTGTCGCCTAGGCTGGAGGGCAGTGGCAAAATCTTGGCTCAATGCAACCTCCGCCTCCTGGGCTCAAGCAATCTTCCCACCTCAGCCTCCTGAGTAGCTGGAACCACAGGCATGTGCCACTACACCTGGCTAATTTTTTGTATGTTTTTTGTAAAGACAGGGTTTTGCCATGTTGCCCAGGCTGGTCTTGAACTCCTGAGCTCAAATGATCCACCTGCCTCAGCCTCTCAAAGTGCTGGGACTACAGGTGAAAGCCACTGTGCCCAGCCAGAAGGCTGCTTTCTATAACTTCCTAAAAACAAAAAATCTGGTAAATATTAATCACACTTATAATTACATAGCACTTCCTCCCTCCCACCTTCTCCCAGAGCCTCACACATTAGATAATTTTATGCTTCATAAGTCCCTCTATGAGGTGGACAAGAGCGATACCACTGTCCCCATTTTACATACAAGAACAAGTTTTGAGAGGTTTAAAAATTATTTGCCCAAGATGAGAAACTCCAGAAGTGGAAACTTCCACGGATTTACCCTCTGACTGCTCAGTGGCTGTATCTAAAGCAGGATGGTATTGAAGTAGACGAGCTGACTTCTAGCTCTGCCATTCTAGAACAAAACTGACATGTTCTACTGTTTCAGGAAGGCTTGGGATATATAGAAACTGAGTGACAAATAATTGCCTTACTTGCTTTTTGTTATTCAAGCCAAGAAAAGGTACTTTCTCATGATTCCCCAACATATAAATTTGGCTATCTTTTGCTAAAACAGTCACAGCTCTCATGTTCAGTGACATTAAGCATTTCTTTTTTTTTTTTGAGACAGTGTCTCACTCTGTCACCCAGGCTGGAGTGCAGTGGCATGGCACAATCATGGCCCATGGCAGCCTCTATCTCCTGGGCTCAAGGAATCCTCCTAGCTTAGCCTCCTGAGTACCAGGGACTACAGGTGTGAGTCACCACACCTGGATAGTTTTTTTGTGTGTGTTTTGTTGGTTTTTTTGAAAGAGTCTCTTTCTGTCGTCCAGACTGGAGTACAGTGGCCCGATCTCAGCTTCCTGCAACCTCCGCCTCCTGGGTTCAAGCGATTCTCCTGCCGCAGCCTCCAGAGTAGCTGGGACTACAGGCGTGTGCCACAACATCCGGCTAATTTTTGTATTTTTACAAAACGGGGTTTTGCCATGTTGGCCAGGCTGGTCTCAAACTCCTGACCTCAAGTGATCCACCCAACTCAGCCTCCCAAAGTGCTGGGATTACAGGCATGAGACACTGCGACTGGCCTCCTGCTAATTTTTTAATTTCTTTTGAGAAACAGAGTCTCCCTACGTTACCCAAGCTGATCTCCAATACCTGGGCTCAAGTGATCCTCCCACCCTAATCTCCCAGACTGCTGGGATTACAGGCATGAGCCACGGCTTTTCTTCATTAAATGAATATCTGAGCTCCTACTACACGGCACTGAAAGATAATCTACCGGGCAAGACAACGCAGCTCTAATTTGCTGTGTTGAAGATGGTATTGATCTGCCAACCACAGGGAATACTTGTCCATCAATAAAAAAGGAAAAATCACTGTGAAGAAACTTTCTTGGAATGAATATAAAGCATAATTTCTATGATCCTAAGGATGAAATCATTGCCTTTCTCAACCAGAGCTCCTCATCTGAACCACAGAACACAGATAATTATTTAAGTGGCTCTTTTCTCTATTCTCCCACTCCGGGGTACATAACAGCTCCATTCTAGCAGAAGAGGAGAGAGAATAATTCATTACACGCATTGGGTGCCATAGGGCTGTGGCCTTAGCAACCCTGTTCTGAGGCCGCCAGTAATTTAGAGACCAGGGGTTGTATCTGTGCACACACGCAGCATGAGTTAGTACCTGTACTGTAAAGGTAAAAAGTCATAATTACTTCTGTTGGCCTAAGCTGTCCTAGGTTAGATAAGCTTGGAAAGTGCACGACCATCGCTATCATTTCGCTGTCACTGCACCATGCACAGTTCTGTTACCTTTACATGTGTAGAATGCATCAAAATCCTTCCAAAATTTTTAGTGACCTGCTTTTCCCTTGCTAAAGTAAACAATTTGCCGTGTGCTCGGCTGTTGGGCGCGTTAGGTGTGTTCAGAGTCAACACACACAGTCCCAGTTCCAAAGCAAACTACTGAGGAGATCAGACACAAGCTGTTCTGTTGTTCCTGCTCATCCCACCGCAAGCACCCAGCACTCTAAGGCGCCTACATTTCCCACCCATCTGTTGCCTCCCGCTTAGTGCAGGGTCCTGTGTGAAGCCCCAGAAATAAAGCAGCGACCAAAGGGACCCGGCCTGCTCCCCGGGGCTGAAGCCCACTGCGGGGACACCGCGGGGTCGACCACGGTTAAGCTGGTGGGCTCCGGCTGGGTAAGTGCCAGAGAGAATCTGCCAGGCGGAGTGACGGCCAGGGAGTCCCGCTTGGAGAGAGGGTCGAGGCCGGGACCTTCCGGCCTCCCTCCTCCTGCTCTAACCCGCCCTGAGGACTCCGCCCAGGAAGCCCCAAGACCCTGCCCTGGGGAACCGGCCCGGAGCTGCCACCCTAGGACTCCCCAAGACCCCAGCCCTCGGGACCCCACCCGGGGCTCCTGCCCAGGACTCCCCGAGGCCCCTGCCCCTCCGAGCCCCCAGCCCCCCCGGCCCACGACCACCCCCTGGG
>NW_016804401.1:189951-205008 GCF_001698545.2 Rhinopithecus bieti
GGGGCCCGGCCAAGCCCCAGGCTGGCCGGTCCGCTATAAGTGCTGTTTGTCTCTTCTTGATCTGCTTTTATGCTTTCACACTCGTTATTTTATTACCATGTGGAGCATTCAACGAATAGTGACGAAGAGCAAAGCTCCCGGAATGTGCGGGGTGCAGCTTTGGGTAATACATATGCCGAACCTTCTCTTTAAGTGTCCACGCCCAGCCTCGGGTGTGAATGAGGGAGAGGAGATCGGGTACCACACGTGATGCTTAAGGAGCATAACATGGTAGGGGGCGGCAACGGGAAGAGCGCCCGCAGGCCCAGCCCTGGGATGCAGTTCTCGCAGGAGAAACAGGCAATACAGACATAGACAAATAAACGATACATGAGAAAAGAAAATAAGGGCATGGACACAGAGAAGAACCGGCAGAGAGGTCGTCACGAAGGTGCAGGAGCTTAGGTGAACTACACAGGTTGGCGGAACAGTCCCCAGGACCACCATCACCTCCGATACCAACGGCAAGTTCTAGCGGTTTCCAAAACCACCTTCAAGTTCCGTAATTTGCTAGAAGGAATCACAGAATTCACTAAAAACTACTGTACTCACAACTATGGTTTCTTAGCAGGGAAATTGTACAGATTAACATCAGCCAAGGAAGAAGGACAGATGGGGGAGTCTGGGAATTACAGCGTGGAGCTTCGAGGTCCTCCCGTGGTCCTCTCCCTGTGTAGTCAGGCCTCATTACTTGCCCTGCACTGATGTGTGGTCATACACACAAAGTACTGCCAGTCATTTGCAGAACTTTTACTGGGCTCTATTGCACGTGCGTGATTGATTGATGGTTTGATTGCTCTCATGGTTGATCTCAGCTTCTTGGTTAAGTGATATCCATGTAACCCTAAGCCCCCCCCCATAAATCACACTGTTACTCTCTGGCTAGCCGAAGACTCTCAGGCAAACAAAGATTGCCTTCCAGGAGGAGAAGGCAAGGCCAGACTTCTTTTTAAACAAGGTTAAAGTCTTTTTTTTTTTTTTTTTTTTTGAGACGGCGTCTCGCTCTGGCGCCCAGGTTGGAGTGCAGTGGCCAGATCTCAGCTCACTGCAAGCTCCGCCTCCCGGGTTCACGCCATTCTCCTGCCTCAGCCTCCGGAGTAGCTGGGACTACAGGCGCCCGCCACCTCGCCCTGCTAATTTTTTGTATTTTTTAGTAGAGACGGGGTTTCACTGTGTTAGCCAGGATGGTCTCGATCTCCTGACCTCGTGATCCGCCCGTCTCGGCCTCCCAAAGTGCTGGGATTACAGGCTTGAGCCACCGCGCCCGGCCACAAGGTTAAAGTCTTTACTGCCTCCTGGAGGAGATGGCTTTGATCTGGCCAGAAGGCAGCGCTAAGAAATCTGCTTGAGAGCAACAGGCTACACAGTAAAAAACAGGACGTTCTGGACTTGGTTCTAGGTGTGATGTGGTTCTGTTACCCGAGGGAAGGTCTTGACGCCCAGTTGTCCAGGTGGGTGTGGTGGCGTGCCCCCTGTAATCCCAGCTACTCAGGAGGCTGATGCATGATAATTGCTTGAACCCGGGAGGTGGAGCTTGCAGTGAGCCAAGATTGCACGACTGCACTCCAGCCTGGGCAGTAGAGTGAGACTCCCTCTCCAAAAAGAAAAGATACGGTTTTTCTCTCCATACCCTGAACTTCCCCACCAGAATGCCTCCGCAACGGGCAAGCACTTTTCTTTCAGCCTCTTTGCCTCAGCCACCACCATTTTCATTCTCCCTTTCCAGTAAATACGGGCCCCTCCCTTGTTTCTCCCTCTCCCCCAATGGATTTTTCTAAAACATATAATAATATTGGGAGCAGCTGGATGCTGTTGAATTGGCAACCAAAACTGTTTGTTTGTTTGTTTGTTTGTTTGTTTGTTTGAGACAGGATCTTACTCTGTCTCCCAGACTGGAGTGCAGTGGCACGGTCATAGCTCACTGCAGCCTTGAACTCCTAGGCTCAAGCAATCCTCCCACCTCAGCCTCCAAAAGCTCAAGGACCACAGGCATGAGCCCACCATGCCCAACCTCAAAACTTTCCTTATCCTGCCAGAGAAAAAAATGAAATTGTGAATAATATGTAATTTATCATTTTTGTTCATATTACATACATACATACATATGCAGTCAAGGTGTCTTGCAGGTCAAAACATCAGTCAGGTCACAACAGTGGGTTCAAAACACCATTATAACAGCCACACACTAACACTGAATGAAATCTACATGGAGGCTGAGGTGGGAGGATTGCTTGAGCCCAGGCGTTGGAGGCTGCAGTAAGCTGTGATCTTGCCACTGCTCTCTAGCCGGGTCCCCAGAGCAAGACCCTGTTTCTAATAAATACATAAATAAATGTTTAAAAAACTTAAAGAAAGAAGAAAAAGTGAAAGAGGAAGAAGAAGGAAAAAGGAAAGGAAGAAGGAAAAGGAAAGGAAGGAAGGAAGGAAGGAGAAAAAGAAAAGAAAAAAGAAAGAGAGAGAGAGGAAGGAAGGAAGGAAAAGAAAGAAAGAAGAAAGGAAATAAGGAAGAAAGAAAGAAAAGAAAAGAGAAACAAAGGGCTAAGTTACATTCCTGAGAAAATCTGACTGGAGCCTGGGCAACATAGCAAAACCCTGTCTATGCAAAAAGTTTTTAAATATTAGCTGGGCATAGTGGCATGTGCCTGTAGGCGACTCAGGAGGCTGAGGGAGGAGGATTGCTTGAGCCCAGGAGGTCAAGGCTGAAGTGAGCTGTGATTGTGCACTCCAGCCCAGGCAACAGAGTGAGACCCTGTCTAAAAAAATGCATATATGTGGCCGGGCGCGGTGGCTCAAGCCTGTAATCCCAGCACTTTGGGAGGCCGAGACGGGCGGATCACGAGGTCAGGAGATCGAGACCATCCTGGCTAACACGGTGAAACCCCGTCTCTACTAAAAAATACAAAAAACTAGCCGGGCGAGGTGGCGGGCGCCTGTAGTCCCAGCTACTCGGAGGCTGAGGCAGGAGAATGGCATAAAAAACCCGGGAGCCGGAGCTTGCAGTGAGCTGAGAACCGGCCACTGCACTCCAGCCCGGGCGACAGAGCGAGACTGCGTCTCAAAAAAAAAAAAAAAAAAAAAAAGCATATATGTATACACACACACGCACGATACATATATTGTATATACATGCTATATACACACATACAGTACATGTTATATATACACATATATAGCATATGCAATATACTATGTATATACTACATAGTATAGAATATATATACACATACATCTATAGTATATACATGTGTATATATGCACATATGTCTTTAGTATATACATGTAGTATATATACACATATGCATATGTACATATATGTATACATGTATATATGCATTTTTACTGTGTATATATATCAGTATATATGTATAGATGCATGCACATATGTATATATAGTAATGTATACTCATATGTGTGTATGTATATATACTATATATAGTATTTACAAGTATATACATAGTATGTATATATACCATGTATAATATATATTTACATAGTATATACTATACATAGTATGTATATATGCCATGTATACACTATACATGATATATACTATATATAGTATGTATATATTATATGTATGTGTAGTATGTCTATACTATATGTGTGTGAAGTATGTATATACTATATATGTATAGTGCACATGTATGTGTATATATATGTATGTGTTTTTTAGACAGGGTCTCTGTTGCCTAGACTGGAGTTCAGTGGCACAATCACAGCTCACTTCAGCCTTGACCTCCTGAGATCGAGCAATCCTCCTGCCCCAGCCTCCCGAGTAGCCTATAGGCACATGCCACCATGCCCAGCAAACACATAGAGTATGTATACTCTATGTATAATATGTATATACTATATATGTATGTATAACAGGTCAAGTGCCCTGTTTAACTGTGATTCTAGGACTTTCTATGCTGGCCCACCTCTGGTATCTTGCACCCCTTCCTCATGATTCTTCCCTTAGGGTGGGCTGCCCACGTGTGTAGTGCTTTCTTCACGCTGGGGAAGTGAGCATGTGCAGTATGTTTAGGAAGCTGTATGCACGCCCATCTGAGGCCTTCTTCCCTTTCCTGGCAGAGAGCCGCCAGGAGGTCATACTCCACCATTCTGTCTCTTAATGCACATGCTCAGGCTCACTTGCCCAATACCTGATATTTTATTGGAAGCCCTGTCTGCTTCTCCCTGGCACCTGCATTCAATTAACACTCTAATGTAACAGCTGCAGACCATCAGAAGATTGTCCGTCCCAGGCGCCAGCTGCTGAGTTATCATTTTGAGACAGGCAGTGTGATCATTGTTGAACAAGGACCTGATGATCTCCTGAAATTCCTGGTGGGTCAGGGGAGAGCCCTCTCCTGCCCTATTCATGCCTGTCTAACTATCTGTAACAGGTTGAAGAATGGACCCCAACAGAAATACACCCTAATCCCTGGAATGTGTAACTATGTTACTTTACATGGCAAAGTCCATAGTCACAGGTCATAGACTTTCCTGGAGTATTGGGAGTTAGCTCGATCTAATTACACAAGCCCTCAAAAGCAGAGCACTTTCCCCAGCTAGAATAAAAGATGTAGCGGAGGGGGAAGTCAGACCCCAAGTGTAAGGATTTGATGCACTCTTGCTAGCTCTGAAATGTAGGCGCCCCATGCAAGGGCCCAAGAGAGACCTCTAGGAGCTATGGGTGGACCTCAGTACACAGCCAGCAAAGAAATGGGAACCTCAGTTCTTAAGCTGCAAAGAACTGCATTCTGTCAGCAGTAGGAGTGGGCTTGGAAGTGAATTCTCCCTTGTGCCTCCCAACAAGAGCCCAGGGGCTGCACCTTGTTTTCAGCCTTGTGAAACCCAGAGGAGAGAGCCAGTGGAGCCCACTCAGGCTTCTGACCTACTGAATTGGGAGCTAACAAATGTGCGTTATTTAAAGTCGCTACATCATTTTTGTTTTGTTTCCTTTTGTTTAAGACAGAGTCTGGCTTTGTTACCCAGGCTGGAGTGCGGTGGCATGATCTCTCTGCTCACTGCAACCTCTGCCTCCCAGGTTCAAGCGATTCTCTGATTCTCCTGCCTCAGCCTCCTGAGTAGCTGGGATTACAGGCGCCCACCATCATGCCCAGCTAATTTTTGTATTTTAAGTAAAAACGGGGTTTCACCATGTTGGCCACGCTGACCTCGAGCTCCTGACCTCAAGTGATCCGCCTGCCTGGCCTCCCAAAGTGCTGAGATTACAGACATGAGCCACTGTGCCTGGCCCTAAAGTTGCTACATCTTTATCATTGTTACAGCAGCAACAGAAAACTAACAATCATTTAGTAAAATTAGGTATTTAGCTCCTGAACAATAGGGAATATAGCCCGGAGGATAGACAATGTATTATGTATCCCTTGTCAAGAAATGTTACAAGTGAATGAATGAACAGGGCAAGGAAGGTGATTTATTGATCTTGGTAGCCTTGCCTACCCCACACAGCTATGTTTCTGGTGGACATGAACTGAATAAATCAAATACTCAGTTAGTCCCCAGGGGATGAGAAGAACCTATATAGCGTTAGAACAGAGCTGAATGCATTCTGAAATCACAACAGGAAACAGATGTGAGAGTTCACAGGCTGCAGACTCACGGGCAGTATACACATCTTCTATTCAGTCTAACATACCCCAGCTTTCCTCTGCACAGTCTAGGATTTTCCTCCGCACCACTGGTTTTATTTCTCCTACTTGACTCACCCATCAAAAATGGTTATTGGCCAGTGTTCAGGCCTTTGGGAGGACAAGGCCAGCAGATCACTTGAGGTCATGAGGTCAAGATCAGCCTGGGCAACATGATGAAACTCCGTCTCCACTAAAAATACAAAAATTAGCTGGGCATGGTGGCGGGTGCCGGTAACCCCAGTTACTTGGAAGGCTGAGGCAGGAGAATAGCTTGAACTCAGGAGGCGGAGGTTGCGGTTAGCCGGGATCACACCACTGCACTCCAGCCTGGATGGAGCAAGACTCTGTCTCAAAGAAAAAAAGACAAGAAATGATTATTTGCAGCAGATTTGATTTTTTAATTTTTTTTACTTTTAAGTTCAGGGGTGCACGTGCCAGTTTGTTATTTAGGTAAACTTGTGTCATGGGTGTTTGTTGTACAGGTTAGTTCATTACCCAGGGACTAAGCCTAGTAGCCATTAGTTATTTTTCCTGATCCTCTCCCTACTCCTACCCTCTACCCTCCAAAAGGCCGGAGTGTGTGTTGTTTCCCTCTATGTGTCCATGTGTTCTCGCCATTTAGCTCCCACTTCTAAGACAGAACATGTGGTTATTTGGTGTCTGTTCCTGCATTCCTCTGCTAAGGACAGTGGCCTCCAGTTCCATCCATGTTGCTGCAAAGGACATGATCTCGTTCTTTTTTTATAGCCTTGATTCGTAAGCACACTGAAGTTCGAGCCCACACTCTAAAGATTAGAGCACATTGGTAACATGGCATGCGGATTTATGGGATTCTTAGATTCATATTCATAGCATTTGTGTTCCTCGGTGTACAAGCCTGGCTGAACACCCCGACTATTCAGAATAAGGCTTCCAGCAAGTAGGCAGAGTAGCCGGCAGAAAGGGAGATGGGGGAACGGGGACTTAGTATCGTGTTTTTGTTTTTGTTTTGAGTCAGGGTCTCACTCTGTAGCCCAGGCTGGATGCAGTGGCACCATCTCGCCTCACTCAGCCTCTACCTCCCTGGCTCAAGCAATCCTCCCATCTCAGCCTCCCAGGTAGCTGGGACTATGGCTGTGTATCACCACAACCCACTAATTTTGTTTATCTTTTCTACAGACAGGGTCTCCCTATGTTGTCTAGGCTGGTCCTGAATTCCTGGGCTCAAGTGATCCACCCTCCTCAGCCTCCCAAAGTGTTTTAAAAGCACTGAAACCTTAAGAACATAAGCCCTTCATTATAAGGAATGATATTGCCTTATAAAAGATGATGACAAATTTGCTTCATAAAATGAAGAAAAGATTTACAAATACTCTTTACTGCTTCCTACAATAAAATCTGAGAAAGTTAATAAACACTGAGCAAGTGAGGCCAGCATGGTGGCTTACACCCATAATCCCAGCACTTTGGGAGGCAGAGGTGGGAGGATCGCTTAAGTCCAGGAGCTCAAGACCAGCCTGAGCAACATAGCAAGACCCTGTCTCTACAAAAAATAAAAAATTAGCAAGGCGTGGTGATGCATACCTGTGGGCCCAGGTACTTGGGAGGCTGAAATGGGAGGATTGCTTGATCCCAAGAGGTCAAGGCTGCAGTGAGCTGTGATTGTGACACTGCATCCCAGCCTGGGCAACAGAGTGAGACCCTGTCTCTATTAAAAACAAAAAACATGGCCAGGCAGGGAGGCTTACGCCTATAATCCCAGCACTTTGGGAGGCCGAGGCAGGTGGATCATGAGGTCAGGAGCTTGAGACCATCCTGGCTAACACAGTGAAACCCCATCTCTACTAAAAATACAAAAAACGAGCCTATAGTCCCAGCTACTCAGGAGGCTGAGGCAGGAGAATTGTTTGAACCTGGGAGACAGAGGTTGCAGTGAGCTGAGACTGCGCTACTGCACTTCAGCCTGGGCAACAGAGTGAGACTCCATCTCAAAAAAAAAAAAAAAAAAGCAAAACAAAAAACCGGCTGGGCATGGTGGCTCATGCCTGTAATCCCAGCACTTTGGGAGGCCAAGGCAGGCAAATCACTTGAGGTCAGGAGTTCAAGACCAGTCTGGCCAACATGGTGAAACCCCATCTCTACTAAATAAAATACAAAAATCAGCCAGGTACGGTGGTGGGTACCTGTGCTTCCAGCTACTCAGGAGGCTGAGGCAGGACAATTGCTTGAACTAGTGAAGCAGAGGTTGCAGTGAAATGAGATCATGCTACTGCACTCCAGCCCGGGTGACAGAGCAATACTCCATCTCAAAAAATTAATTAATTAATTAATTAAACAAAAAACAAAAGCACTGGTGAGTGAAGCCATTTTGGGCATTTCACCACAACCCAGCTGCCAGCTAAATGTAGCAAGTGGGTGGACCCCAACCAACACCACCAGGAGCAGAAGAACCAACAAGCTGAGCCCTGCCCATATTCCTGACCCTCAGAATTGTAAACCAAAAAGTATCTGAGACAGGTCTCAGTCAATGTAGGTTAAGGACATGCCTAGAAAAAATAAACAGACTCACAGAAGCAACCATCTGTGGCCTGTGCCTTTCTCCAGAAATGATTTTGAGGGCTTTAGTATTTAAAGGGGAAAAGCAGGCTTAAGGGGAAAAGGGAGGATGTGGTCATCCACATGCTGCAAGAGAAAAGGAGCAGGTAGGGGAATCATCAACTACGTATTCATCTAGTGCTCAGTAAATCAACACTTTATTTTTCATTTTTGTATATATATTTTAGGCAGGGTCTCACTCCATCACCCAGGCTAGAGTGCAGTGGAGTGAATTCGGCTCACTGCAGCCTCCGCCCTCCGGGTTCAAGTGGTTCTCCTGCCTCAGCCTCCCAAGTAGCTGGGATCATAGGCACCTGCCACCACACCCAGCTAATTTTGTATTTTTAGTAGAGGCGGGGTTTTTGCCGTGTTGCCCAGGCTGGTCTCGAACTCCTGAGCTCGAGGGATCTGCCTACTTTGGCCTCCCAAGGTGTTAGGATTACAGGTGTGAGCCGCTACACTTTATGTAGATAAGGTGAATGCAGAGTAGCAACTTGAGGAGGTGTTTAACCTTTGATCTGTAGCTGTCTGATTCAGAACAAAAGGAAAGGCAGTTTCATTCATGACTGAGCTTTTGGCTTAATTGTTTTCTTTTGGCAGAGCGAATTGGGGTCCCAATGATTTATTTTTCCTTCACAGAATCAGGAGAAATTATAAATCATTATTGTATTATGCCATTAAGTTTTTGGGTAGTCGATTATGCAGTAGATAACTGGAGCAAATAATTAAAGAGAATCTTGTTCAATTAAGTAGAAATATGTATTTTGTACCCACTGTAAACCAAAAATAAAATTCTAAGCCCCCCAATGGACCCCTCCATTGAGGAGGACCCCTCCTCTCAGCCAAGGGCATTCCAAAATTAACCTGAAAAACCAGTCCAGGCCATGATGGGAAGTGGGGTTGGACAGGCCTCATGATACCCTCCTCCCTTTGGAATTCAGGAAAAGCCGAACAGCATTAACATCAACACAGACCTTAAGTCTGTTAAGAAACATTTACAATCTATTCTCTCTGAAGTCCACTACTTGGAGGCTTCATCTGCATGATAAAACCTTGGTCTCCACAACCCCTTTTTGTAACCTAGACATTTCTTTCTATTGACAGTAACTCTTTCAACCAATTGCCAATCAAAAAAGTCTTAAATCTACATAGGACCTGGAAGCCTCCCCCTCCACCACTTCAAGTTGTCCCACCCTTCCAGATGGAACCAACGTAACTCTTACGTGTATTGATTGAGGTCTTATGTCTCCCAAAAATGTATAAAAGCAAGCTGTGTCCCAACCACCTTGGACATAAGTCATCAGGACCTCCTGAGACTGTCTTGGGGGCATTCTTAAGCTCAGCCTCCTGAGGACTGTCATGGGTGCATTCTTAAGCTCAGCCTCCTGAGACTGTCATGGGTGCATTCTTGAAGCTCAAGCAAAATAAGCTTTCTAAACTGATCGAGACCTGGTGGTCTCAGAGACTTTCATGGTCCCATCAGTATGTGCCGTTATACTGTTCTATGCTCTAGAATATAGAATTGTATAGCATATAGAATATAAAATTAACTGCCTTCACAGAGCTTATTATTCAAGCGTGGAAGTGTGGTGTGTATACATGTTGTGTGAGCATGTGCGTGCATTTGCGTGTGTGCATGTGTTGTGTGCACGTGTGTGTGTGTGTAAGAAACAAACTAAGATATAAGAGAAAGGCCAGGCCGGGCGCGGTGGCTCAAGCCTGTAATCCAGCACTTGGGAGGCCCGAGACGGGCGGATCAACGAGGTCAAGGTAGATTGAGACCCATCCTGGCTAACACGGTGAAAACTCGTCTTCTACTAAAAATACAAAAAAACTAGCCGGGCGGGTGGCGGGCGCCTGTAGTCCCAGCTACTCGGGGGCTGAGGGCAGGAGAACCGAGTAAAACCCGGGAGGCGGAGCTTGCAGTGAGCTGAGATCCGGCCACTGCACTCCAGCCTGGCGACGAGCGAGACTCCGGTCTCAAAAAAAAAAAAGAAAAAAAAAAAAAAAGAAGAAGAGAAAGGCCAGGCACTGTGTCTACACCTGTAACTGCTGTGCTTTGGGAGGCCAGGGTGGGAGGATCACTTGAGGCCAGGTGTTCGAGGCCAGCCTGGGCAACATGGCCAGGCTCTACAAAAAAATCTTTTTAAATTAGCCAGATGCAGTGGCATGTGTCTGTAGTCCCAGCTACTCAGGAGGCTGAGGCAGGAGGATTGCTTGATTGAGCCCAGGAGCCCAGGAGGCTGTACTGAGCTCTGATCACACCACTGCACTCCAGCCTGAAAAACAGAGCAAGGACCCATCTCCCCCCCCCAAAAAAAAAAAGAAAAAAAGGCCAAACCTATAAGTTCTGGGTGTCAAGTGCTCCAGAGAAAAATGATGCAGGAAAAGGGGACAGAGGGTGTCGGGGCAGGTGCAGTTTCAGGCAGGTTGACTGAGAAAAGCATCACTGAGATGATGCCCTGGAGATGCCACTGTGGGCCTCCCAGATCCTTCTGGGGCCTCAGGGACTCCCTGCTCACTGCTCCACGTGTTGCGGGAGCCACGGTGTTCCCCCGAGTCCCCGCTAAGCACTGCTTCCTGGGGGTGGCTGCATGCCGCGATGCCCGCTACTGTGAGGTGGGACAACTCCAGTGGCCACACAGATGTCAGAGCTTAGGGCAGGAGCGCCTCAGTGAGACCTTGGTGGTCAACCCCACTTCCCAATCCCACTTTCTTCTGTCCTACCCGAGTGTCAACACTCCCAATAACTTCCTGCTTCCCAGGAACTGGACCCAAGACAGATGGGAATGGGGGAAGGACACTGGCCATGCTTTCCACGCAGGGAGAACAGAGAAGGGCAAGCGCGGAGCAGAGGGCTCGGGCAGCCCGCAGAGAGACAGGTGGCTCCTCTGCCCCAACCTCCAAGCAAAACCCTGACAGCAGCAGCAGGGCGTGTGCACTCCAAGCTCAGCCAGCACCTCTCAGGCCTCGTCCCTGCTACCCGGGCATCCTCTGCAGGAACTGCTCTGTCCCCACAGGGACCAGCTCTGTCCTGCACCTTCTTTGGGGTTTTGGTTCCATGACCTTTCTATGAGGCCTGTTTGGACCCATCCGGTTAAAAATTGCCACCCCCTTTGAACTGTTCTATGCACAGCACTTCAGACAAGAGACACGCAGGTTTTTCCCCCCCAGCAGCCCAGTCTCCAGCTCTCCAGACCCCAACAGAGTGTCCAGCTGTTCCATTCCATTCTGCCGTGAACTACGTGGCATTGGTCCAGACCCCACAGGTCAGGGACTCAGCTCACAAGACGGCCCCACACTTCAGATGCCAATTGCAGGTCGGCGTCTCCAGCGCGTCTGGCTGACTGGCCAGTAATAGAAGGCTCCTACAGCCCTCCCTCCTCAATTTTGATAATTTGCTAGAATGGGTCACAGAACACAGGGAAGTGCTTCACTTACTATGATAAAGACTTCAACTCAGGAACAGCCACAAGGAAGAGGTACACAGGACCAGGCAAGGAGGGGAGGGGCATGCAGGGGTCTCAGGACCGGACTAGGCAGCACCTCTTGGCCTACAGAAATGCTAAATCTGAAAATGATCTTAATCCTTTTGTGTCTGTGTGTGTGTGACAAGGTCTCATTCTGTCACCCAGGCTGGAATGCAGTGGTGCAATCGTGGTTCACTGCAGCCTCCACCTCCTGGACTCAAGCAATCCTCCCACCTCAGCCTCCCAAGTAGCTGGGACTACAGGCCCAACTAAGTTTGTTTTTCTGTAGAGATGGGGGTCTCGCTGTGTTGCCTGGGCAACAATGCATTGTCCAGACCCTCTCCCTGCCAGCTGCTCCTCTCAGCGCCTCCTGGCGTTCACCAACCCAGAAGCTCGCAGAGCCGCATAGTTCAGGGTTTTACGGAGAGCCCATTTGGTAGGCATGATTGCTATTATTGGCCAATGGTGATGAATGCAATCTCCAGCACCCTCCAACCACCAGAGATCGAGGGCGGAGCTGAAAGTCTCAACCCTCTACTCCCCAGGTTGGTTCCCCTGGCAACTAGTTCCCATCTAGGAGCAACCTAGGACCCTCCAGGAGTCACCTCATTAGCATAAATGCTGGAACGGGTGAAAGGGCCTGTTACGAATAACAAAAGCCACTATTGCCCCATCACTTGGAATTCCAAGGATTTCAGAAGCCCTGTTTTGGGAACCGAGAGGAAGACCAAATGCACGTTATTGCCCACCTGGGACACCCTCGCCATCCCCTACCCTGTGCGTTTTTCCTGCAGCAGCCTCCTCAGGCTCTGCTCAACACACAGACGTCTGCGGTTTCTCACCTGCCTTCCTCCTCAGGAACCTATGGGCATTGATTTTTGTCTGCTTTGTTTACAAATTATCTTCCATACCTAGGATGTCGCCCGGCACACTTAAGGTTTCTTGTTTGTTTTCTGTTTTTTTACAAAGTCTCGCTCTATCACCCAGGCTGGAGTGTGGTGCCACGATCTCGGCTCACTGCAACCTCCGCCTCCTAGGTTCAGGTGTTTCTCCTGCTTCAGCCTCCTGAGTAGCTGGGATTACAGGCGCCCACCGCCACACAGGCTGATTTTCATATTTTTAGTAGAGACATGGTTTTGCCATGTTGCCCAGGCTGGTCTTGAACTGCTGACCTCAGGTGATCCACTTAAGGGAGGAGACCACCCCTCATATTGTCTTATGCCCAATTTCTGCCTCCAAAGAAAGAAGAAGGAAAAACTAAAAGGCAGAAATGAAATCCACAGGCAGACAGCCCGGTGCCGCACCCTGGGCCTGGTAGTTAAAGACTGACCCCTGACCTAACAGGTTCTGTTATCTATAGATTACAGACATTGTATAGAAATGCACTGTGAAAATCCCTATCTTGTTTTGTTCCGATCCAATTACCGGTGCCTGCAGCCCCCAGTCACGTACCCCCTGCTTGCTCAATCAATGACGACCCTCTCACATGCACCCCTTTAGAGTTGTGAGCCCTTGAAGGGGACAGGAATTGCTCACTTGGGGAGCTCAGCTCTTGAGACTGAAGTCTTGCCGATGCCCCCGGCTGAATAAAATCCCTTCCTTCTGTAACTCGGTGTCTGAGGAGTTTTGTCTGCTGCTCGTCCTGCTACACACTCATCTCAGCCTCCCAAAGTTCTGGGATTACAGGTGTGAGCCACCACACCCGACACACATGAGGTTTTTAATATTTGTTGAGTGAATTAATAAAGAAAAAGGTTACACTGCAAAATGTGCTTAGTGTACGTTTATCCATTCAAGAGTAAATGGGTGAGTAAATGTGGCCGGTGAGTTACGGCAAATTACAAGTTTGGGAACTTCGCAGCCTTCATTTGCAGAGTGAGTACTTTGGTTCCGATCACATTCGTGGCTTAATTTAATGAGCGCTCACCCTGGGCGGGTATCACAGGCTGACGGGTTCTTCTTGCCTGCTGTCCTGGAGGAGCCAATGAGAACAGCAGGTGCCACAGCAAAGAACGAGTTAATCACCAGAGGACCAGCCACGAGAGAGGAACTAGGAGAAACTTCTCAAGCTCCCCTCCCTGTGACTTGGAGGCACAGGTTTTTTAAAGATACCTTGACATGCAGGGGTCTGGGGAGCTGGAACAACTGACTGGCTGGGTATGAAATCCCAGGGGTGTGTTTGTACAGGTGAGTCCGTTCCCAGGAGGGGAAGGGGCTTCTCAGGACTAGGTGGCATCTCTTGGTCTACCAAAATGCAAAATCTGAAAATGATCTCAAAGACCAATTCATTTTTTTTTCTTTTCCTTTTTTTTTTTTTTTTTCCCTTTTTTTTTTTTTTTTTTTTGAGACGGAGTCTCGCTCTGTTGCCCAGGCTGGAGTGCAGTGGCCGGATCTCAGCTCACTGCAAGCTCCGCCTCCTGGGTTTATGCCATTCTCCTGCCTCAGCCTCCTGAGTAGCTGGGACTACAGGTGCCCACCACGGCACCCGGCTAGTTTTTTGTATTTTTTAGTAGAGACGGGGTTTCACCATGTTAGCCAGGATGGTCTCGATCTCCCGACCTCGTGATCCGCCCGTCTCGGCCTCCCAAAGTGCCAGGATTACAGGTCTGAGCCACCGTGCCTGGTCTCTTTTTTTTTTTCTTTTTTTAGACAGATTCTTGCTCTGTGGCCCAGGCTGGAGTGCAGTGGCACGATCTTGGCTCACTGCAACCTCTGCCTCCTGGGTTCAAACAATTCTCCTGCCTCAGCCCCCCAAGTAGCTGGGATTATGGGTGCCCGCTGCCATGTCCGGCTAATTTTTTATATTTTTAGTAGAGACGGAGTTTCACCATGTTGTTCAGGCTGGTCTCAAACTCCTGACCTCAGGTGATCCGCTCACCTCAGCCTCCCAAAGTGCAGGGATTACAGGCATGAGCCACCACGTCCGGCTGTCTTTTTTCTTTTCTTTTCTTTTCTTTTCTTTTTTTTGAGACATGGTCTCACTCTGTTACCCAGGCTGGAGTGCAGTGGTGCAATTATGGCTCACTGCAGTCTCAACCTCCTGAGCTCAAGTGATCCTCCCACCTCAGTCTCCCAAGTAGCTGGAACTAAAGGCGCATGCCACAATGCCTGGCTAATTTTGGTTTTTGTAGAGATGAGTGTCTCACTCTGTTGCCCAGGCTGGTCGCAAACTCCTGAACTCAAGAGATCCTCCTGCCTCAGCCTCCCAAAGTGCTGGAATTACAGGCATGAGCCACCGCATCCGGCCTCAAAGACCAGTTCTTTAGGATTCACAATAGTGATGTTATCTATAGGAGTAGTTGTGGAAGTTACAAATTTTGTGACACCCCCCC
>NW_016804401.1:205445-263366 GCF_001698545.2 Rhinopithecus bieti
CCCCCCCCCCCCCGCCCCCAGTTATGTGACTCTGAGGAAGTCAGCAACTTCTAGGAAAAGAAGCCAAGCAGTGGGAGGTCGTCATTTAACTGTGCCTATTCTTTAGCAAAGTCCAAGCCACTACCATAATTTTTAACTTTGCCTCATGAATGAGGCTTCAATCTCCAGACAAGAGGGGCGTCAGTTTCCCTTGCCTCCAAGTTTCATAAACTAAATCCCTCTCACAGTTATCACGGCCTCTGTGCTAGAATAAGAAACAAAAAAATATTTAGCCTGTGAGGTTAGAACCAAGATGGAGTCAGTCGCGTCAGGCTTCTCTCATTGTTTATCATTCTGCAAAGGCGGTTTTGCTCTACAGTGCTCTAACCCGTTTAATCTCCTGTCACACCTAGAAGGAGGCTTGTGTTCCGCAGCAATTTGGATACAAACCCAGCGAGGTTCCTACCTATTTTAAAATCCTGGCTGAGAGCAGTGGCTCATGCCTGCAATCCCAGCACTTTGGAGTCTGAGGTGGAAGGATCTCTTGAGGACGGGAGTTCAAGGCCAGCCTGGGCAACATGGAGAAACCCCTGTGTCTACAAAATGTCTTTAGTTAAAAATAAATAAATAAAATTCTGTGATTTCAAACTATTATATTTTTCTGGACTTATGAAATAATAGAGAAAATTTAAAATTCATCCCCACTGATGGTCCTAAAGAATTGAGAATATCAGTCAACCATAGCAGTGTTTCTTCTGCTTGGAAGTTCAAGGCTGGCTTAGAATTCATTGTGTCTTCTCCTTATCCTAGATACAGAATGTAAATTTAAGTGGGTATGAAGCTTTAATGATATCTGAAAATGCAATCACCTTTGTGATGTGTGTATCATTATTGTGGAATATAATAAATTCCTCTTCAAAGGTTTTAGCCTGTAAATTATTTAGTACAATGAGTTCTGTAAACTCCTCTCCAAAGAACCAATGTATCCGTATGTTCAGCTCCCCTGTTCTTTGTTCTTCATTTTAATGTTTAACTTCCTTGTTCTCTTCGTCTGCTTGCCCCTAGTTGTAATAAACAACCCCCTCCTAGCCTCTATCACCTGCTCTGACCTTAGTCATCCTTGTCCCCTGCTCTGACCTTAGTCATCCTTCGTGAACTATTCTGTTCTTAGTCATCCTGAGTCACCTGTTCTGTAACCATCCTTCTCGCCAAACTACTCCCCTACCACTCCGACTCATTCCCCTGCTCTCTTTAAAATAGCCAATCGGAATTAGCTTAGACTGTGCAGTCCAACCCCAGCCAATAGAGGAATCACACAGCAGAAGGGGCTACCTGTGTCAGGGATAAGAACCCCTTCCCCTCCCTTTTCCAGGTGTACTCTCAGCATGACTCCATCCATGAGACGCACCCTTCCATAGCAGTAAATTGCCTTGCTGAGAAAATGTATGCTTGAGTGCTATTTATTTTGTGGCACCAAAAATTTATTTCTAACAATTATGCAAAGTTTAAGTTTAGAAATAAGCTATCCTAGGCCAGGTGCAGTGGCTCATGCCTGTAATCCCAGCACTTTGGGAGGCCGAGGCGGGTGGATCATGAGGTCAGGAGTTCAAGACCAGCCTGGCCAAGATGGTGAAACCCCATCTCTACTAAAAATACAAAAATTAGCTGGGCACGGTGGCAGGCGCCTGTAATCCCAGCTACTCAGGAGGCTGAGGCAGGAGAATTGCTTGAACCCAGGTGGCAGAGGCTGCAGTGAGCAGACATTATGTCATTGCACTCCAATCTGGGCAATAGAGTGAGATTCCATTTCAAAAAAATAAATAAATAAAAGAAAGAAATAAGCTATCCTTTTTAAAGATGAGGCCGAATACATAATCTGGAAATAGCTTTCAAAATACGGTATCACTTGCTGTATCAGGTTCGTATGCCTGCTGTCAGAAATTGCTGCAAAGTTAGTGGCCTAAAGCAACACAGATTTGTCATCTTGCAGTTGCGGGGGTCAGACGTCAGGTGCAGGCATCCGTGGAGTGAAGGGGGCTGCTTTCTGCCACCTCCCAGGAAGAATTCATTTCCCTGCCTTTCCTGGCCTCCAGAGGTGCCCGCATTTCCTAGCTCCTGACCCACCCTTCGTCTTCAGCGCTGGTAGCACAGCACCACTCTGACCCTTCTCCATGCACCTTTTTCTCTGACCACAGTCAGAAACAGCCTCCACTTTTGAGGAGTCAACTGATTAGACAGAGTAGAGCTGCACTGTCCAGGATCATCTCCCCATCTGAAAATCTGTACCTTTCATGCAAATGCAAATTCTCTCTCGCCATGGAAGGGGACACTGACACTTCCCAGCGGCCAGGGCAGGGACCTCCTTGTGGCCATTATTCACCAACCACAGTTTTCAGAGCATTATTTCATGTATCAGTTTATGTGAATGAGAAGGAAACAGCATGAAACTCTTCACACACCTTGACTTTTGTTTAAATTGTTTATTTATTTACTTATTTATAGAGGCTGGTCTCAAACTCCTGGGCTCAAGTGATCCTCCCACCTTGGCCTCCCAAAATACTGGGATTACACGCATGAGCCACCACACCCAGGGACTTTCCACGTTAACCAATCAAATATTTTCTATTTATTTTAAATATAATTTAGAAATGGAAACCACGGTGTGACACCATTTTCCCAACTTCTAGTGAAAACAGAAATAGAAAACACACACTTTCAGTTGGGCATCGTGACTCATGCCTATAATTCCAGCTACTCAGGAGTCTCAGGTGGGAGGATCCCCTGAGCCCAGGAGTTTCAGGGATGACTGGGCAACATAGTGAGACCCTATCTCTATTAAAAAAAAAATAAAAGGCCAGGCACTGTGGCTCACACCTGTAATCCCAGCACTTTGGGAGGCCAAGGCGAGAGGATCACTTGAGGTCAGGAGTTCAAGACCAGCCTGGCCAACATGGCGAAACCCCGTCTCTACTAAAAATACAAAAAGATTAGCCGGACATGGTGATGGACGCCTGTAATCCCAGCTACTTGGGAGGCTGAGGCAGAAGAATTGCTTGAACCCACGAGGCAGAGGTTGCAGTGAGCCAAGATCGCACCAATGCACTCTAGCCTGGGTGACAGAGCAAGACTACGTCTCGAAAAAAAAAAAAATACACACCTCTTTGACCTAGCAGGTCCCCTTTAGGAATCTAAAGATCCATAAAATAAAAGCCCCAGTGTGCAAATATATATGTTTAAGGATATTAACTGCGGCATTGTTTTCGTGGGAAAGTGAGCTAGAAAAGCCTGAAGGTCTATTGGTAGTAGAAGGTTTAAATGAGTAACTTGGGCTTCAGCAGTGCAGTGACTCTTGTGTATGGCAGAGAGTCCTATCAGATGAGCCAGCAGTGCTGCGGCTTCCCCACCTCCACCCAGGTGAGGTCATGTACCAGGCTCCTGAAGCACAATGTGGGGACTCCCAGGGGAAAGTGGCCATCCGGCTAGCCTTCAACTTGTACCCCGGTTCTGAAGTTCTGAACTATTCTACCAAAGTATATTCTGAATGTATGTATAAGCAAATATAATATATTTACATGTGTATGTAAATACACATATATTTATTTTATTTTGTTTTGTTTTTTGAAGTGGAGTCTCCCTCTGTCACCCAGGCTGGAGTGCAGTGGCATGATCTTGGCTCACTGCAACCTCCTCCTCCTGGGTTCAAACGATTCTCGTGCCTCAGCCTCCTGAGTAGCTGGGACTACAGGAGCATGCCACAATACCTGGCTAATTTTTGTATTTTTAGTAGAGACAGAGTTTCACCATGTTGGCCAGGCTGGTCTCGAACTCCTGACCTCAGGTGATCTGCCCACCTAAACCTCCCAAACTGCTGTGATTGTAAGTGTGATCCACCGTGCCCGGCCAATATACATATATTTATTTATTTATTTTTATTTTTTTGTGGTGGAGTCTTGCTTTGTTGCCCAGGCTGGAGTGCAGTGGTACAGCCTTGGCTCACTGCAACCTCTGCCTCCCATGCTCAAGCAATTCTCCTGCCTCAGCCTTGCAAGTAGCTGGGATTACAGGCACGTACCACCACACCTGGCTAATTTTTGTATTTTTAGTACAGACAGAGTTTCACCATGTCGGCCAGGCTGGTCTCAAACTCCTGACCTCAAGTGGTCCACCTGCCGTGGCCTCCCAAAGTGCTGGGATGACAGGCGTGAGCCACCGTGTGCCTGGCCACTATACACACATTTCTAAAACCTGTGCTGCGGGTTGAATTGTGTCCTCTCAAAGATGTGTTGAAGTTCTTCTCCCCTGTACCTGTGAATGTGGCTTATTTTGGAAATAGGGTCTTTACAGAGGTAATCGAGTTAAGATGAGGTAATCAGGGTGGACCCTAATCTGGTGTATGGAGTCCTTCTAAGGAAAGACAGAGACAGAGCTACACAGAGACAGAGACACCTCACACGCACAGGAGACAGGGAGACACTCAGGGAGAAGACCGCCATGTGACTGCAGTGACGGGTCTACAAGCTGAGGAGAGCCAAGGGTTGCCCGCAATGCCAGAGGCTAAGATAAAGGTAAGGACAGAGTCTCCCCTCGAGATGCCAGAGGGCCACGGCCCTGCCCACACCTCAATTTCAGGCTTCTATCCTCCTGAACTGTGAAAGAATAAATTTCTGCTATTTTAAGGCACCAGTGTATGGTATTTTGCTATGGCAGCCCCGGGAAGCTGATGGCAACCTATGATTATCTTATGAATAGCACAGTTATGTTGCACTGGGTGTTGGTATATCTTAGAAGAGTCAATTTATTAAAAGCAAGCATTCAAAATGGTCCACAATTTTTGAAACCCTAAATATAATACTGAAAATTTAACTATATAGTGGAAAATGTAATAGGTATATTTTGAAACTCTATGTCTGTGAAGTGTCCCAGGCATCTCTCAACCTTTGAGAAGTTCTGTAATATTCTTATGTTTCCTTACGTTTTTTTCTGTCCTCCTTAATTAGACTAGATTCTCCTAAAGTGACAGGTAACACCGAGTGAAAGACATTACTGGCTGGGCGCCATGGCTCATGCCTGTAATTCCAGCACTTTGGGAGGCTGAGGAGGTTGAATTCCTTGAGGTCAGGAGTTCGAGATCAGCCTGGCCAACATGGTGAAACCCCATCTCTACTAAAAATACAAAAATTAGCCAAGCATGGTGGCAGATACCTGTAATCCCAGCTACTGAGGAGGGTGAGGCAAGAAAATCGCTTGAAACCAGGAGAGGGAGGTTGCAGTGAACCAAGATTGTGCCACTGCCCTCCAGCCTGGGTGACAAAGTGAGACTCCATCTCAAAATAAAAAATAAATAAAAAGACGTTACCGTTGTCCCTAACAGGAATGATTGTCTTATTCCGTTTAGGCTGTTATAACAGAATACCATAGACGGAGTGGCTTATCAACAATAGAAACTCCTTTCTCGTACTTCTGGAGGCTAGCAAGTCCAAGATCAAGGCACCAGCACATAGGGTGTCTGCAGAGGACCCACTGTCTGGTTCAAAGATGATATCTTCTGGTTCATAGACTTTTCACTGTTATAGTCTCCACTGGATTTGATAAATTGAAAACAGTGAATTATAGATTATATCATTCATAGATGTATTGTTAAACATACTTTAATAAAGATTACCAAAAACAGCAAATGTGGGAAATAGTCCAAAGAACCCAGAAAAATACCAACCCAATAAATGAATTAATAAGTTTATTTAACAACAACATATACAGAAATGAAAGTATACAATGAAAACACACAAAGTTGTAAATATATTGTCCATGCACAAAATAAGAATTTTTTTTTTTTTTTTTTTTTTTGAGACAGAATCTCGCTCCTGTCGCCCAGGCTGGAGTGCAGTGGCGATCTTGGCTCACCTGCAACCTCATGCCTCCCGGGTTCAAGCATTCCCCCTGCCTCAAGCTCCCGAGTAGCAGGACTACAGCCGTGCGCCCACCCTCGCCCAGCTAATTTTTGTAAATTTTAGTAGAGACGAGGGTTTCACTGTGTTGGGCCAGATGGTCTCGATCTCTGACCTTGGATCTGCCCACTGCGGCCTCCCAAAGTGCTGGGATTACAGGTGGTAAGCCACTGCGCCCAGCCAAAATTAAGAATTGAAATATTCATTCATTGACAGGGTTTTTGCCATGTTGCCAGGCTGGTCTTGAAACTCAGGTATAGAAGGGGTGAGGGAGCTCCCCTGGAGTCCCTTTGTCAAAGGCATAATCCTATTATGAAGGCTCCACCCCTCCTGACCTAATCACCTTTCAAAGGTGCCTACCTCCTAGTACCATCACCTTCAGGGTTAGGATCAGAACAGATGAGTTTTTGGGGAGGAAACATTCAGACCCAGCAAGGCTCCTTGCCCCTCAACCCTCACCCCAAGCTTCCACAACAACAAAGCCAGCATGTTCCCCTTTGCACCTGGCTGAGCCCCTCCTCTTCTCTCATGTGTGCAACTGCCTCAGCCAGCTGGGTTCCTTGCCTGTCCTTGGACAGTCCAAGGCAGCTCCGCCTTGGGCCTTTGCACTTGCCTCCCTCTTGCTGGAATTCTCTTCCTCCAAATATCTGCAATGGCTCCTTCCCTCGCCTTCTGTGGTTCTGCTCAAAACATCAAGTGGTCTTGGGAAGGTCTACTTGGCCACCTGACCTGCACAACCACCTTCCTTCCTGTTGACCTTCTGTATGTTTTTCGTTTGTTTGTTGTTTTCAGATGGGAGTCTCCCTCTGTTGCCAGGCTGGAGTGCAAGTGGTGGCAAATCCCTCAGCTCACTGCAACCCTCCGCCTCCTGGGTTAAGCAATCTCCTGCCTCAGCCCTCCCAAGGTAGATGGGAATTAAGGGCTTGCCCCCATGCCTGCTAGTGTTTTGTGTTTTTTAGTAGAAACGGGTTCACCATGTTTGGCCAGGCTGGTCCTTGAACTCCTGACCTCAGGTTATCCCACCCGCTCGACCTCAAAAGTGCTGGGATTGACAGGCATGAGCCACTGTACCCGGCTGTAAATGTTCTTTTTTGTACATAGTCTCACTCTCTGTCACCCAGGCTAGAGTGCAGTGGCGTGATCTCAGCTCACTGCAACCTCCACCTTGCAGGCTCAAGCAGCTCTCCTGTCTCAGCCTCCCGAGTAGTTGGGACTACAGGTACGCACCACCACGCCCAGCTAATTTTTGCATATATTGTAAAGATGAGGTTTCACCAGCCCAGGCTGGTTACTAACTCCTGGCCTCAAGTGATCCACCCACCTCAGCCTCCCAAAGTGCTGAGATTACAGTTGTGAGACTGGCCTGTATTTTCTTTAGCGGCTTTATTTTTTACCTGAGTAATTATCACTACTTCCTAGATGTTAATTCTCAAGTTCATTTTTCTCTCTGTTTTACTCAGTGTCCCAGTCCCTGGAGAGTGCCTGCTACACAGCAGATGCTCAATAAATACTAGGTAGGTGAACTAATATATCTGCGCATTTTTCATCCCTGTCTTAGACTCAGTAGAGTTTCGTAACTCAAACAATTCAGGGCTCAGGAAGATAAGCAAACACGCAGCACAGGCTGAGCATCAGATGACAAGGGGCGAATGGTTGGAGGCCTGCGTCTGTCTGAGATTTAACAGGGAATGGCGGGCTGGGGGCAATGGCAGCTGGCAGCATTTGCCCCGTCTGTAGGGGGCAGTGGCTATATACCTCCAGAAGGTTGTAGCCACACAAGAAATGAGGCTCAATGCCTCCCAATCTTATTATGATTTTCAAAGGAATCCAGATACCTGGATTTTATGTGAAATATCCTTTTCTTTCATATTAGTTATCTATTACTGTGTAACAAAGTGCTCTAAACGTTAATGGCTTGAACAACAATTAACCCTTTTTATCTCAGTTTCTGTGTGACTTCACTGGATCCAGGTCTCATGAAATTTACAGGTAAGATGTCAGCTAAGGCTATACAGTCACCTGAAGGCTTGACCAGTGCTGGAAGATTTGATTTCAGGATGGCGCGCTCACGTGGCTCGCAGGTTTTCTGGTTTGTTTTGTTTTGCCTTTTTGAGACCAGGTCTCTGTGTTGCTCAGGCTGGAGGGCAGTGGCAGGATCACAGCTCACCACAGCCTTGATGTCCTGGGTCCGAGCAATACTCTGGCCTCAGCCTCCTGAGTAGCTGGCACTATAGACATGGGCCATCGTGCCCAGCTACATATTTTTATTTTTATTTTTTGTAGAGACAGGGTCTCACTATGTTGTCCTGGCTGGACTCAAACTCCTGGGTTCAAGTAATTCTCCTGCTTTGGCCTCCCAAAGTGCTGGGATTACAGGGATGAGCCACCACACTGGCTGGCTGGCGGGTTTATAGAGGCTCTTTGCAGGGGGCTTCAGATTTTTGTCACAAGAACCTGTCCACAGGACTGTGTTAGTCCTTATAACACGGTGACCGGGTCCTCACAGAGTCGGTGATTCTGGCCACGGAGCCTCCGTGACCTGGTTTCCAAAGTAACGCACTGTCCATCACGACATATTCCGCTTGTTATACCTAAGTCGCTAAGTCCAGCCCACACTCAGGGAGACATTCATCAGAATCAACATTTTCAATGGAGGGGATCAAAGAATTTCTAGACATAAAACCATCCAATCTTAAAATGCTGTCAGTGAGTTCAGATAGAAAGCATGTTCTGACTCACCCCAGCACAGGTGAGACGACACCCTTGAAGGTTCTGTTTCATATGGGCCACCAAAGAGTACACTGAGCACTATTCTCATCTTTCTTTATTTTTTAAATATTTAAAGTTTGTTTTCATTTTTTTAATTAAAAAAAAATTATAGGCTGGGCACAGTGACTTATGCCTGTAATCCCAGCACTTTGGGAGGCCGAGGTAGGGGGATCACCTGCGGTCAGGAGTTCGAGACCAGCCTGGCCAACATGGTGAAACCACGTCTCTACTAAAAATACAAAAATTAGCCGGGCATGGTGGCACATACCTGTAGTCCTAGCTATTCCAGAGGCTGAGGCAGGAGAATCACTAGAACCTAGGAGGTGGAGGTTGCAGTGAGCTGAGATTATGCCAGTATACACCAGCCTGGGTGACACAATGAGACTCTGTCTAAAAAAATAAAATAAAATAAAAATTTTAAAGATTATAAACAATTCAGTTTAAAATTTTTATTAAAAATTTAAGGGCCAGGCACGGTGTCTCACGCCTGTAATCCCAGCACTTTCGGAGGCCCAGGCAGGAGGATCATGAGGTCAGCAGATCAAGACCATCCTGGGTAACACGGTGAAACCCTGTCTCTACTAAAAATATAAAAAATTAGCCGGGCGTGGTAACGGGTGCCTGTAGTCCCAGCTACTCAGAAGGCTGAGGCAGGAGAATGGCGTGAACCTGGAAGGCGGAGCTTGCAGTGAGCCAAGATGGTGCTACTGCACTCCAGCCTGGGCAACAGGGCGAGACTCTATCTCAAAAAACAAACAACAAAAAAAAAACCGTAAAATTATAGGGATGGGATCTCACTATGTTGCCCAAGTTGGCTTTGAACCCCTGGATTCAAGTGATCCTCCCACCTCAGCTTCCCAAAGTGCTGGGATTACAGGCATAAGTCACTGCGTCCAGCCTTTATTTTATTTTATTTATTTATTTATTTTTGAGATGGCGTTTCACACTCTCACCCAGGCTGGAGTGCAGTGGTGCCATCTTGGCTCACTGCAAGCTCTGCCTCCTGGGTTCATGCCATTCTCCTGCCTCAGCCTCCCTAATAGCTGGGACTACAGGCTCCCGCCACCACCTCCGGCTAATTTTTTGTATTTTTAGTAGAGATGGAGTTTCACCTTGTTAGCCAGGATGGTCTCAATCTCCTGACCTCATGATCCACCTGTCTCGGCCTCCCAAAGTGCTGGCATTACAGGTGTGAGTCACTGCACCCGGCCAGTCTTTATATTTAAATTTTAAAAAAAAATTTTTTTTGAGTTAGGGTCATGCTCTGTCACTCAGGCTGGAGTGCAGTGTATGCACAGAGTAGTCTTTGCCATGAAGTACCATTATTAACATTCAATAGGCCTGCATATTTATTATTCTTATTTGTTTATTTTTATTTATTTATTTATTTTGATAGAGTCTTGCTCTGTCGCCCAGGCTGGAGTGCAGTGGCTCGATCTCAGCTCATTGCAACCTCCGCCTCCCGGGTACCTCCTGGGTTCAAGCAATTCTTCTGCCTCAGCCTCCGGAGTAACTGGGATTGCAGACACCTGCCACCACACCCGGCAAATTTTTTGTATTTTTGGTAGAGATGGGGTTTCACCATTTTCGCCAGGCTGGTCTCGAACCCCTGACCTCAGGTGATCTACTTGCCTTAGCCTCCCAAAGTGCTGGTATTACAAGCGTAAGCCACCATGCCTGGCCTATTATTCTTATTAGAATATAATGCTGCTGTGTCTCATTCCTCTTTCTGTATTCAGAAGGGGTCGAGTCATTCATTCACCCAGGAGGCAAACACCTGTGATCCAAGCTACTCGGGAAGCTAAGACAAGAGGTTCATTTGAGCCCAGGAATTCGAGGCTGCAGTGAGCTATGATCATGCCACTGTACTCCAGCCCGGGCAACAGAGCAAGACTGTGTCTCTAAAAAACAAAAACAAAACAAAAAAAGAGTAATTCATTCAATATTTCAATAAATATTGTTTAAGCATACATTATGTGACAGGTGCTGCACTAGATACTTCGAATGTCATGACATGGTATGCCACTTATTTTAGTGAAGGAAAGACAGACTGAAAAATGAGCATGTAAATAATTAAGCAATATGTTCTCAATAAGTGCTCTGAAGTAAAGAAAATAGGTGCTGAGGTGGAGAAAGCCTGGGGGTGGTCAGGGGCCTGAAAGGTGAGAAGGAGCCAGCCAGGCTAAGATGGGTGGGGAAGAGCATTTTGTTTATTTGTTTATTTGAAACAGGGTCTTGCTCTGTTGCCCAGGCTGGAGGGCAGTGGCACGATCATGGATCACTGTAGCCTCCACCTGCCAGGCTGAAGTGATCCTCCTGCCTCAGCCTCCCAAGTAGCTGGGATTACAGGCATGTGCCATTACACCTGGCTGGCTAATTTTTGTATTTTTAGTAGAGACAGGGTTTCACCATATCGGCCAGGCTGGTCTTGAACTCCTAACCTCAAGTGATCTGCCTGCCTTGGCCTCCCAAAGTGCTGGCATTACAGGCATGAGCCACCGCGCCCAGCCAAGGGAATATAATTTTAAACAGAGGGACCAGTAAGTGCAAAGGCCCTGTGGCAGGAACAAATTTGACTGGGGTAAGATACAGAAAGTCCTGTAAGGCTATAGGGAGAGAGGCAGGAGATGAGGTAGGAGAGGTAGGCATGAGCTAGAGCCCATAGTACCTCCCTGGCTACAGATTTCACGGATCTAAGTGAGACAGATAAAAAACTACTACAGGGTTTTATGAGTGGAGGAGGATGATCTGATATATACAAATTTTTTTAGTAGAGACAGGGTTTCCTATGTTGGCCAGGCTGGTCTTGAACTCCTGGCCTTGTGATCCACCTGCCTTGACCTCCCAAAGTGCTGGAATTACAGGTGTGAGCCACCACGCCCAGCCTCTGACATGGTTTTAAAAGATCACTCTGGGCCACGTGCAGTGCCTCACGCCTGTTATCTCAATACTTTGAGAAGTTAAGGCAGGAAAATTATTTGGGGCCAGAAGTTTGAGACAAGCCTGGGCAATGTGGCAAGACCCCATCTCTACAAAAAAGAAAAAAAATTGCTGGGTGTGGTGGTGCGTGCCTGTATTCCCAGCTACTCGGAGGGCTGAGGTGGGAGGATTACTTGACACTAGGAGCTCAAGGTTGCAGTGAGTCATGATCTCGCCACTGCACTCCAACCCTGGTGACAGAGAAATACCCCGTCACTGCAAAACAAACAAAATCCACCCTGTGCCTCCTGATCAGAGACACTAAGAAGGACACAACATCACTTTTGTGGTTTTCCTACCCAAACGGCACAGCCTGTATCTAATCATGAGGAATTATCAGAGAAATCCAAACGAAAGGACAGCCTACAAAATAACCGGCTCTAAAATACTCTGCAAGGCCAGGCACAGCGGATCACGCCTATAATCCCAGCACTGTAGGGGCCCAGGTGGGTGGATCCCCTGAGGTCGGGAGTTTGAGAGCAGCCTGGCCAACATGGTGAAAACCCATCTCTACAACAAACACAAAATTAGCCAGGTGTAGTAGCAGGCACCTGTAATCCCAGCTACTCAGGAGGCTGAGGCAGAAGAATCACTTGAACCTGGGAGGCAGAGGTTGCAGTGAGCTGGGATCACGCCACTGCCCTCCAGCCTGGTGACAGAGCAAGACTCCGTCTTGGGGAAAAAAAAAATACTCAGCCGGGCGCAGTGGCTCCTGCCTGAATCCCAGCACTCTGGGAGGCCGAGGAGGGCAGATCATGAGGTCAAGAGATCGAGACAATCCTGACCAACATGGTACATGGTGAAACCCCGTCTCTACTAAAATACAAACATTAAGTGGGCATGGGGCGTGCGCCTGTAGTCCCAGCTACTCAGGAGGCTGAAGCAGGAGAACTGCCAAAACTCGGGAGGTGGAGATTGCAGTGAGCCAAGATCACGCCACTGCACTCCAGCCTGGCAACTGAGCAAGACTCCATCTCAAATAAAACTCTGCAAAAGCATCAAGGTCATGAAAGATAAGGAAAGACTGAAGGACTTGCAGATGGAAAGAGACTAAGGAGGCTGACAAGCGAACATTCCATGCAGTCATGGACTGGATCCTAAACCAGACAGATGGCATCAGTGAGACAACTAACAGTTGAGGGGTCGAGATGAGATAATCAAATTACAGCAATATTAACTGCCCGATTTCGATAAGTGCACAGTGGTTATGGAACAGAATGTCCTTGGTTTTAAGAAATACGTTGAAGGGCATCTTGTTTGCTACTTACCTCAAACATTTCAGAGAAAAAAAGTCATATATATACACACACCTAAATATGTCTTTATAAAATCACATACAGGTATATAGGTGAGATCAGCTGGGGCAACATAGTGAGACCCCATTGCTACAATAAAATTAAAAAAAAAAATTAGCAGGGCCTGGTGGCACATGCCTATAGTCCCAGCTAGTTAGCAGGCTGAGGTGGGAGGATGACTTGAGGCCAGGAGTTCCAGGCTGTAGAACTGGAACTTGAGGTCAGGAGTTCCAGGCCATAGTGAGCTATGATTGGGCCACTACGCTCCAGCCTGTGTGACAGAGACCCTGTCTCTAAAAAACACTAGAGACTAAGGAGGCCTGAGAAACAAGCTAAAAGCGTAACATGCAATCCTGGACTGGATTCTTGTAGGGGAAAACGCCAAAAGGTAGAAACACTGATGTTCTCATCACCCAGAATTGTACAAATGGTTAATATATTGTCACCTTGCTTTGATTACCCTTTTTTAAAAAAATTTTCTTTCTTGTTTTTTTTAGAGACATGGGTTTCGCCATGTTGCCCAGGCTGGTCCTAAACTCCTGGCTCAAGGGATCCATCTGCCTCGGCCTCCCAAAGTGCTGGGATTACAGGCGTAAGTCACCGCACCCAGTCTGATTACCATTTTGAAAAAAGAAATGGAACATTGCAGGTAAGGTTAAAGTCTTCTGTGACCTCTCTCCCCAGTTCCATCACACCCCTATGTATGGAGAGAGAGAAAGGGAGGAGAGGGAATGACAGAGACAAATGGAAAACAAGTCATGTTAAGATTTAGGGAAAACAGAAGGAAGGGTATGTTGAAATTCCTTGTACTATTTTGCAACCTTTTGGTAGGTCTGCATATATTTGGTAAGTCTGCGTATTTGGCTGCAATTTTTTAAACTACAGTTTAAGCACAGGTTTGCAATTCATGTTGGATGGCAAAGACAAGTTTAAGTGTCTCTATAAACTGCAAAGCCATTGATAATCAGAGGAGTTTTAGCGGAGAAAACAATACCTAAAACAATTTCAGGCCGGGCGCGGTGGCTCACACCTGGAATCCCAGCACTTTGGGAGGCCAAGGCAGGTGGATCACGAGGTCAAGAGATCCAGACCATCCTGGCTAACACCGTGAAACCCCGTCTCTACTAAAAGTACAAAAAATTGGCCGGGCACGGTGGCTCAAGCCTGTAATCCCAGCACTTTGGGAGGCCGAGACGGGCGGATCACGAGGTCAGGAGATCGAGACCATCCTTGCTAACACCGTGAAACCCCGTCTCTACTAAAAAATACAAAAAACTAGCTGCGCGAGGTGGCAGGCGCCTGTAGTCCCAGCTACTCAGGAGGCTGAGGCAGGAGAATGAAACCCGGGGGGGCGGAGCTTGCAGTGAGCTGAGATCCGGCCACTGCACTCCAGCCTGGGCAACTCCGTCTCAAAAAAAAAAGAAGCAAAACACAACAATTTCTGTATATTTTCCTGTTTTCACTCTGTTCCTTAAGGTGGTCTCTGTTTTTGAGATGGGTCTCAAATGCCAAGGCTGGAGTGCAGTAGCTATTCACAAGTGGGATCATAGCTCACTACAGCCTTCTGACCTCAAGCAATACTCCCCTCTCAGTCTCCATAGTCACTGGGACAACAGGTGCATGCCACCACATCCGGTAAGATGATCTTTAGAAATTTCCGAGTTTGGGCCGGGCGCGGTGGCTCAAGCCTGTAATCCCAGCACTTTGGGAGGCCGAGATGGGTGGATCACGAGGTCAGGAGATCGAGACCATCCTGGCTAACATGGTGAAACCCTGTCTCTACTAAAAAATACAAAAAACTAGCCGGGCGAGGTGGCGGGCGCCTGTAGTCCCAGCTACTCGGGAGGCTGAGGCAGGAGAATGGCGTAAACCCGGGAGGCGGAGCTTGCAGTGAGCTGAGATCCGGCCACTGNAGAAGTTAAGGCAGGAAAATTATTTGGGGCCAGAAGTTTGAGACAAGCCTGGGCAATGTGGCAAGACCCCATCTCTACAAAAAAGAAAAAAAATTGCTGGGTGTGGTGGTGCGTGCCTGTATTCCCAGCTACTCGGAGGGCTGAGGTGGGAGGATTACTTGACACTAGGAGCTCAAGGTTGCAGTGAGTCATGATCTCGCCACTGCACTCCAACCCTGGTGACAGAGAAATACCCCGTCACTGCAAAACAAACAAAATCCACCCTGTGCCTCCTGATCAGAGACACTAAGAAGGACACAACATCACTTTTGTGGTTTTCCTACCCAAACGGCACAGCCTGTATCTAATCATGAGGAATTATCAGAGAAATCCAAACGAAAGGACAGCCTACAAAATAACCGGCTCTAAAATACTCTGCAAGGCCAGGCACAGCGGATCACGCCTATAATCCCAGCACTGTAGGGGGCCCAGGTGGGTGGATCCCCTGAGGTCGGGAGTTTGAGAGCAGCCTGGCCAACATGGTGAAAACCCATCTCTACAACAAACACAAAAATTAGCCAGGTGTAGTAGCAGGCACCTGTAATCCCAGCTACTCAGGAGGCTGAGGCAGAAGAATCACTTGAACCTGGGAGGCAGAGGTTGCAGTGAGCTGGGATCACGCCACTGCCCTCCAGCCTGGTGACAGAGCAAGACTCCGTCTTGGGGAAAAAAAAAATACTCAGCCGGGCGCAGTGGCTCCTGCCTGAATCCCAGCACTCTGGGAGGCCGAGGAGGGCAGATCATGAGGTCAAGAGATCGAGACAATCCTGACCAACATGGTACATGGTGAAACCCCGTCTCTACTAAAAATACAAACATTAAGTGGGCATGGGGGCGTGCGCCTGTAGTCCCAGCTACTCAGGAGGCTGAAGCAGGAGAACTGCCAAAACTCGGGAGGTGGAGATTGCAGTGAGCCAAGATCACGCCACTGCACTCCAGCCTGGCAACTGAGCAAGACTCCATCTCAAATAAAAACTCTGCAAAAGCATCAAGGTCATGAAAGATAAGGAAAGACTGAAGGACTTGCAGATGGAAAGAGACTAAGGAGGCTGACAAGCGAACATTCCATGCAGTCATGGACTGGATCCTAAACCAGACAGATGGCATCAGTGAGACAACTAACAGTTGAGGGGTCGAGATGAGATAATCAAATTACAGCAATATTAACTGCCCGATTTCGATAAGTGCACAGTGGTTATGGAACAGAATGTCCTTGGTTTTAAGAAATACGTTGAAGGGCATCTTGTTTGCTACTTACCTCAAACATTTCAGAGAAAAAAAGTCATATATATACACACACCTAAATATGTCTTTATAAAATCACATACAGGTATATAGGTGAGATCAGCTGGGGCAACATAGTGAGACCCCATTGCTACAATAAAATTAAAAAAAAAAAATTAGCAGGGCCTGGTGGCACATGCCTATAGTCCCAGCTAGTTAGCAGGCTGAGGTGGGAGGATGACTTGAGGCCAGGAGTTCCAGGCTGTAGAACTGGAACTTGAGGTCAGGAGTTCCAGGCCATAGTGAGCTATGATTGGGCCACTACGCTCCAGCCTGTGTGACAGAGACCCTGTCTCTAAAAAACACTAGAGACTAAGGAGGCCTGAGAAACAAGCTAAAAGCGTAACATGCAATCCTGGACTGGATTCTTGTAGGGGAAAAACGCCAAAAGGTAGAAACACTGATGTTCTCATCACCCAGAATTGTACAAATGGTTAATATATTGTCACCTTGCTTTGATTACCCTTTTTTAAAAAAATTTTCTTTCTTGTTTTTTTTAGAGACATGGGTTTCGCCATGTTGCCCAGGCTGGTCCTAAACTCCTGGCTCAAGGGATCCATCTGCCTCGGCCTCCCAAAGTGCTGGGATTACAGGCGTAAGTCACCGCACCCAGTCTGATTACCATTTTGAAAAAAGAAATGGAACATTGCAGGTAAGGTTAAAGTCTTCTGTGACCTCTCTCCCCAGTTCCATCACACCCCTATGTATGGAGAGAGAGAAAGGGAGGAGAGGGAATGACAGAGACAAATGGAAAAACAAGTCATGTTAAGATTTAGGGAAAACAGAAGGAAGGGTATGTTGAAATTCCTTGTACTATTTTTGCAACCTTTTGGTAGGTCTGCATATATTTGGTAAGTCTGCGTATTTGGCTGCAATTTTTTAAACTACAGTTTAAGCACAGGTTTGCAATTCATGTTGGATGGCAAAGACAAGTTTAAGTGTCTCTATAAACTGCAAAGCCATTGATAATCAGAGGAGTTTTTAGCGGAGAAAACAATACCTAAAACAATTTCAGGCCGGGCGCGGTGGCTCACACCTGGAATCCCAGCACTTTGGGAGGCCAAGGCAGGTGGATCACGAGGTCAAGAGATCCAGACCATCCTGGCTAACACCGTGAAACCCCGTCTCTACTAAAAAATACAAAAAACTAGCTGCGCGAGGTGGCAGGCGCCTGTAGTCCCAGCTACTCAGGAGGCTGAGGCAGGAGAATGAAACCCGGGGGGGCGGAGCTTGCAGTGAGCTGAGATCCGGCCACTGCACTCCAGCCTGGGCAACTCCGTCTCAAAAAAAAAAGAAGCAAAACACAACAATTTCTGTATATTTTCCTGTTTTCACTCTGTTCCTTAAGGTGGTCTCTGTTTTTGAGATGGGTCTCAAATGCCAAGGCTGGAGTGCAGTAGCTATTCACAAGTGGGATCATAGCTCACTACAGCCTTCTGACCTCAAGCAATACTCCCCTCTCAGTCTCCATAGTCACTGGGACAACAGGTGCATGCCACCACATCCGGTAAGATGATCTTTAGAAATTTCCGAGTTTGGGCCGGGCGCGGTGGCTCAAGCCTGTAATCCCAGCACTTTGGGAGGCCGAGATGGGTGGATCACGAGGTCAGGAGATCGAGACCATCCTGGCTAACATGGTGAAACCCTGTCTCTACTAAAAAATACAAAAAACTAGCCGGGCGAGGTGGCGGGCGCCTGTAGTCCCAGCTACTCGGGAGGCTGAGGCAGGAGAATGGCGTAAACCCGGGAGGCGGAGCTTGCAGTGAGCTGAGATCCGGCCACTGTACTCCAGCCGGGGCGACAGAGCAAGACTCCGTCTCCAAAAAAAAAAAAAAAGAAATTTCCGAGTTTGGGCTGGCTAATAACACTCACAGCTGAGATATCACACCAGAGCCCCATTTAAAAGGCCAGGTGCTAGAACAACTAATACTCTCGGTTTGACATATTTCCACTTGGCACTTTTGTAGGGGAAAAAAATGCCAAAAGGTATAAACACGGGTGTTCCAACATCCAGAACTGTACAGTGGTTAATATATTGTCACCTTTGCTTTATCTTTTTTAAAAAATTTTTCTAATTAATTAAAAAAAAATTGTCATCCTTGGCTGGACGCGGTAGTTCACGCCTGTAATCTCAGCACTTTGGGAGGCTGAGGCGGGCAGATCACCTGAGGTCAGGAGTTCGAGACAGGCCTGGCAAATATGGCGAAACCCCATCTCTACTAAAATTACAAAAATTGGCCGGGCGTGGTGGCGGGGGTGTGTAAACCCGGCTACTCAGGAGGCTGAGGCAGGAGAATCGCTTGAATCCGGGACACAGAGCTTGCAGTGAAATGAGATCATGCCACTGCACTCCAGCCTGGGCAACAAGAGCGAGACTCTGTCTCAAAAAAAAAAAAAAAAAGAAAAGAAAAAAAGTAAAAGAAAACTTGTCATCCTTGCGCAGGGGGCATGCTAATCTTCTCTGTATCATTCCAATTTTGGTATATGTGCTACCGAAGTGACCGCTCGATTACCTATTCCAATATAATGAAACCCCGTCTCTACTAAAATAAAATAAAAAAATAAAAAAAATTAGCCGGCTGTGGTGGCGCATGCCTGTAATGCCAGCTACTCAACAAGCTGAGGCAGGAGAATCGCTTGAACCTGGGAGGCGGAAGTTGCAGTGAGCCGAGATCACACCAGTGCACTCCAGCCTGAGCGACAGAGTGAGGCTCTGTCTCAAAAAGAAAGAAAGAAAGAAAGAAAAATAAAAAACAAAAGAAACAGAACATTGCAAGTAAAGTTAAAGTCTTCTTCGACTCCTCTTCTCAGTTCCATCACACTCCTTTCTACCCTTTCTTGAAGCAATAACCATCAGGATATGGTATGTATATCCTTGCAATAAAAAAAAATACATATATCCAATAGCCAATATGCTTTTATGTGTATTTGTAAAAAACTTACATAAATGACATTATACTATATATATAATCCCTCTAGATAAAGTTACATATAGTGTTAGGCTTTATGTAATAATTTTGAAAACAGGGTCTTACTGTGTCTCCCAGGCTGGGAGCTCCTGGGTTTAAGGAATCCTCCTACGTCCGGCTCCCCAAGTGCTGGGATTACAGGTGGCCTAGACTTTATAAAGCTATTATCACCTCTTTCTTCTTTTCTCAACATTATCCTTTTGACGTCTATCTAAACCTGTTGAAACAGATGACCGTCAATCCTTTTAAATGTTATACAGCATTAAATGTTGGGCACATGTGTGAGGCATGAGTTTAACTCTCGGGCCTCTCCCTAGAAATGGAAATCCAGGGTCACAAGCAATGGGCATTCCCGTTTTACTGTGAGATTCTATTCTGCTCTCCCGCCAGCAGCGTCTGAGAGGTGCTTGGCGTTCCCCTGCGGGTTCTGGGGGAGCTCGGACTTGCGTTCCCAGCAGGCCGGTTCTCGCCCCCGTTGTGAACAATTTGCGTCACTAGGGTTCCCAGCGGACTCGCCTGCAAGTGCGCTCAGGACTGCAGGGCGGACTCCTCGGTTACCGGGGCTCTTTCTCCATGCTGGACTCTTCTAAGGCGCTTGACTGCGCTGATTTGAGCCTTGATCCGTCTGCATGTCGGCAGGGGCGCCCAGGAAGTCGGGGTCGCTCTAGCTCAACCTTGTTTGGACTCTAATTGCTTCAGGCCAACACGGGGCTGGGAAGCTGAGCACTTACTCCATCCCCGTTCGTAACTAGGGCTGGAAGACGCGCCCAGACTGCAAACAAAATTTCATCATTTTGTTTGCAGGACGCAGCGGCCAAGGCTGCCAACCTATGAAACGCTTTGAGAAGCTGGGGGCTTTGGGAGGCCGAGGCGGGTGGATCCCCTGAAGGCAGCCTGGGAGACATAGTGAGATACTGTCTCTAAATATTAAAAAAAAAAAAAAAAAAAAAAAAAAAATCCTGGATGTGGTGCGCGCCTGTAGTCCCACCTAATTGGGAGGCTGAGGCGGGAGGATCGTTCGAGCCTGGGAGTTCGAGACCAGCCTGGGCAACATAGCGAGGCTCCGTCTCTTAAAAAAAATAAGTAGCCGTTTTTCGGGGTGGGCGCATCCCTCTCTGGTTCGTCGCTCTCCAATTGGCCCTGGTCCTGGGGGCGTGAAGGCTACGATCTGCAGAGACAGAGCCGCGGGCTGACTCTGGAGGCCCAGCCTAGGATCCCTTCATTCATTCATCCGTTCTGTCACTCACCCGTCCTGCGCGCACGCGAGCGCCACCCTAAGCCCCAGGACCCCAAGAACCCCCACCCCACGGGTCACAGACAAGGACAGGCTGGCCAGCGCCTGGAAGCCGCGTGCCTGACCGCGTCTGCCCGAGCGAGTACCGACTCCCACCAAGAGGCAGCACCGCCGCGACGGTCCGGCCGCGCCCAACGTCTCCCGCCCAGGGGTGCACCGCCTCCCTTTCAGCGCATGCGCGCCCGGGAGCCCGCCCTGGGCGTCGGCGCACGTGGCCCCCACGGGCCGGCATGCGTGCGCGCTCCCGGCTCGCCCTCCCACGCGGTCCATCTCGCCTCCCGCCCCACCCTAAGCGCAGCGACTGCCGGAGCGGCCGACTGAACCAGGTTGCGTGCGTGCGCGCGCGCACGCGCGGGCCACGTGGGCGGGCGCCTTGCCGTTGCCCCGCCCCTTGTCAACCCCGCCCCCGCCAGCCCCGCCCCTGCCCGCGCGCCGCGTCGCGCCTTGCGTCTCCGCGTTTGAATGCGCTTCCGCCATCTTTCCAGGCTCAGCTCGGACGGCCGGGAGACCGCTTCGGAATAGTGAGACGGGGGCCGAGCAGGGCAGGGCCGGGGGACAGGGCGGCGCGCGGATAGGAGGCCGCGAGCCGGGTCAGGCACGGGAGCAGGTGGCGGGCCCAGGCAGCGGCCGGCTGCTGAGTAGGTGGGTGGCGCGGGCCCGGCCGAACCGGGCCAGGAGACGGCATGGCGTCGGCGGCCCGCCCGGGCGAACCCCCGTTTCATCCTCCGCTCTCGATTCCCGTCCGGGTCTCAGTTCCCTTCCCTATCCCGACTCCTTCGTCCGCCGTTCCCCCGCCGCCCGCCGCCCCGCGATGCCCGCCCCGCCCGCCGCCCTCCCGCTCCCAGCCCGGACCGCATGGCGCCGCGGGCGGGGGCCTTTGTGGGGCGGGCACGGCGCTGGGGGCGCGGGAGCGGGGCCGCCATGGGCTGCGGGGCCGCGCGAGCGCTCGCCTCCGTCCTCTGCCTCTGCAGGAACGCCGCGATGGCTGCGCAGGGAGAGCCCCAGGTCCAGTTCAAAGTAGGTAACCCTGCGGGGCGGGAGGCGGCCGAGTCCGACCGCGTGCGACTCGCGGGTCCCTCCTCCCGGGCCCACGATGGCTGTAACGGGGCCTCGCATCCATATTCTTTGTTTTAAGTGAGCCTGTGATGGTTCAAGTTCCGTGACTCTGGGATCTTAGGAGGTGAAGTGTTTTGGGTTTACTTCCAAATGTGTTCTCCAACAGCTTGTATTGGTTGGTGATGGTGGTACTGGAAAAACGACCTTCGTGAAACGTCATTTGACTGGTGAATTTGAGAAGAAGTATGTAGGTATGTGCAGGAAAACCTTGCTTGTGGAAATACGTGAGAAATGGGTAAATTCATCCACTCAATCACGTCGTTTCCGTTTTAGCCACCTTGGGTGTTGAGGTTCATCCCCTAGTGTTCCACACCAACAGAGGACCTATTAAATTCAATGTATGGGACACAGCCGGCCAGGAGAAATTCGGCGGACTGAGAGATGGCTATTATATCCAAGGTAGGCATTTGTAACTTGCTGAACAGTTTTTGAGAGGTTTTGTGTACTTCAGTTTTCAAGGTTATAGAAAATCAGGTCTGTTCCAACAAACAGTGCTTAATACTGTAATGGGAATTGTGTCATTTCTGGGTTAAAAAAAGACATGTGGACTTCAGGGAGTTGACCACCATTTTGGTGGCAGAGGAGAAAATTTTATGAAAAGTTGCATGCTGTGTCATGCTAGGCATGGTTTAGAAAAACCTATGACTTAACACTGGAACTTATAAGTCATTTAAAACAATAATAACAGGCTGTTTTACAGCAGTTTCAGTATTTGAAAACTTAGGTTCTTACATGTATTTTGATGTGGCGATCAATGAATGTTTCTACTCCATTACAAAACAACACCAGATACTAGACCAGAGGAGATAGGAGATCTTAACACGTGTTATACAAGACTAGCCGATTTCTTGTTAAATTGTTTGTAGTAAGTTGTGCAGAGTATTTTTCTCAAATAGTTTGATTTAAAAATTGCAAGGAAAATGTTCATTGTACCAAAGAGAGAGGAATAAACAAAATACTCATCTCTCCTGGAACCTCACGTTGCTGATAACACATTATCTGGAATCATTCCATGCCTTTTGCTTTCCTTGAACGTGTACAAATACAAGAATTTCCCCCCCAAAAAATCCTTTAACCAAAAAGTTGTGGTTTCTTGCCTTGTTAACTGTACCATAGTTATTTCTGCAGGTGAATATATAGACTTTATCTGGGTTATTTAATTTTTTTTTGAGACAGGGTCTTGCTCTGTTGCCCAACCTGGAGTGCCGCTTCTGCCTCCTAAGCCTCAGCCTCCTGAGTAGCTGGGACTACAGGCACGTGCCACTATGCCTGACTAATTTTTGTATTTTTTTTGTAGGGATGGGGATTCACCATGTTGCCCATGCTGGTCTGGAACTCATGAGCTCAGGTGATCCACCCACCTCAGCCTCTCAGAGTGCTGGGATTACAGGCATGAGCCACATCGCTTGGCCTATCTGGAGTTTTTAAGATAGGAATGATATTTCCTAGTATAGTCGGCCATTTAAAGATCCTCTGAAGAATATATTTCCAGGCCCTACCCTCAGAGTATGGCAGCTTGGTTCTCCAGAATCTCACTTGGCGTTAATTACTTCAGATAGTGTTTTTGGGATGAGGGGAGTATTAATGGTGAAGTTTATCAGGGAGATTTGATAGGGTCAGCTCATCTTTCTTAGGAAGAGTTCTGTGTGAATTTCTTAGAATTGAAAGAGACTTTGAAAGTGAGGGGAGAGATCTAGGTGCCTCGTTGAGGTCTAAGACTATAACGTTGAATCCTAGTCTGCGGTTCTTAGCATTCTTCACTTGTGTGGTAAACTGAGTGTACTAATTATCACAACTGTTTCTTTCAGCCCAGTGTGCCATCATAATGTTTGATGTAACATCGAGAGTTACTTACAAGAATGTCCCTAACTGGCATAGAGATCTGGTACGAGTGTGTGAAAATATCCCCATTGTGTTGTGTGGCAACAAAGTGGATATTAAGGACAGGAAAGTGAAGGCGAAATCCATTGTCTTCCACCGAAAGAAGAATCTTCAGGTGTGTAAAATTAAAAGTTCCTGAGTTATTTCTCTTTAGCGGAGATGTAAGACCATGAAATTGACCAGTGTCTATTATATATGTAAATGATTTTTTTCCTCCCAAGATGGAGCCCCGCTCTGTCCCCCAGGCTGGAGTGCAGTGACGCAATCTGGGCTCGCTGCGACCTCCACCTCCCGGGTTCAAGCAGTTCTCCTGTCTCAGCTTCCCTAGTAGCTGGATTAAAGGCATGTACCACCACACCTGGCTAATTTTTGTACTTTTTTTCAGTAGAGACGGGGTTTCACTATGTTGGTCAGGCTGATATCCAACTCCTGACCTTAAGTGATCCACTTGCCTCGGCCTCCTGAAGTGCTGGGATTACAGGCGTGAGCCACTGTGCCGGCCGGAAGTAATTTTGTCTTTTTTATACTATTGTTTTTAAAGAATGATAGAGATGGGGTTTCACTGTTGTCTGGGTTGGTCAACTGAAATATGTGTGTGTATTTATATATTCTTTGTTTTTTGAGACAGGGTCTTGCCTTGTTGCCCTGGCGGGAGTGCAGTGTCATGAACGTAGCTCACTGCAGCCTTGAACTCCTGGGCTCAAGCAGTCCTCCCACTTCAGCCTTCTGAGTAGCTGGGACCACAGGCACTCAAGACCAAGACCATGCCCACCTAATTTGTTTTTTTGTAGAGATGGGGTCTTGCTCTGTTGCCCAGGCCTGATCTTGTACTGTTGGCCTCAGGCAATCCTCCCACCTCAGCCCCCCCAAAGTGCTGGGATTACAGGCATGAGCCACCATGCCTTGCCAAGAATCTTAACGTTTTCTTATCTTGCAATGTCCTAGAAAATCGTCATCTTAATGAATTTTAAAAGTAAAATTATTTTCTTTTAAACAGTACTACAACATTTCTGCCAAAAGTAACTACAACTTTGAAAAGCCCTTCCTCTGGCTTGCTAGGAAGCTCATTGGAGACCCTAACTTGGAATTTGTTGCCATGCCTGCTCTTGCCCCACCGGAGGTTGTCATGGACCCAGCTTTGGCAGCACAGTATGAGCACGACTTAGAGGTATTGTGGCCACTTTGCTGTCTAGGCTGTTGCGTTTGGCTTGTATATTCCTGGGAGTTTTGATCTAGAGTGTTAACATTTTTCATCTCCTCGTCTAGGTTGCTCAGACAACTGCTCTCCCGGATGAGGATGATGACCTGTGAGAATGGAGCTGGAGCCCAGCGTCAGAAGTCTAGTTTTATAGGCAGCTGTCCTGTGATGTCAGCGGTGCAGCGTGTGTGCCACCTCATTATTATCTAGCTAAGCGGAACATGTGCTTCATCTGTGGGATGCTGAAGGAGATGAGTGGGCTTCGGAGTGAATGTGGCAGTTTAAAAAATACCTTCATTGTTTGGACCTGCATATTTAGCTGTTTTGGAACGCAGTTGATTCCTTGAGTTTCAAATATAAGACTGCTACAGTCACATCACAATATTCAGTGGTGAAATCTTGTTTGTTACTGTCATTCCCATTCCTTTTCGTTTAGAATCAGAATAAAGTTGTATTTCAAATATCTAAGCAAGTGAACTCATCCCTTGTTTATAAATAGCATTTGGAAACCGCTAAAGTAGGGAAATTATATGCCATGTTAATATTTGAATTGCCTTGCTATTATCGCCTAATTTGAAATCTATTGGGTTAATTTCTCCCTATGTCTACTTTTTATTTTTGTACATTTGAGCCATGTCACACAAACTGATTATGGCAGGTCAGCAGTATTCTATTTGGTTAGAAGGGTCACATGGTGTAAATATTAGTGCAGTTAAGCTAAAGCAATGTTTGCTCCACCTTCATTTTGGCTAGGTAGGATCACCTAGGGAAGAACTTGCTCAAAATTTGTGACCTGTCAGAATAAAAATAATGTGGTTTGTATATATCAAATAGATATTTTAAGGGTAATACTTTTGTTTTATGGCAAAAGTAATCATGTTTTAATGTAGAACTTCAAACAGGATGGAATATCAGTGGATGGCAGGAGCTTGGGAATTCTTGCTATTAAAGATAAGTACAAATTTTGCACTTTTTGTTTGAATGTTAGACGCTTAGTGTAAAGTTGATACACAAGGAAAATGGTCCCTGTTTACCCACGGGTTTCAGGTACTCCTGGACTTTAAAGATGTCTTGGACGTTAAGTTCTTAAGCAGTACACACTACACCGTTTGATTTTTTTCTTTTTTTTTTTCCCTCCTGAGGATTTTTTTGTAGGGCAGCACAGCAGAGCAGGACATGGATGAAATACTAGGAATACGCATAGTGGGGTAGTGTGGGGGCTTCTCAGCAATGGAGAACAGTTGGTGAAACCTTTATTTTTATCAAACTAAGCATTTAATTTATCTTGTATATTTTCCACATTTAAAAATGAATTAGGTCTCTATCCTAATTAGGATTTGATCCCATCAACACTATTCTTGTAGCAGTTAGGAATCTTAAGAGCTATTTTTTTTTTCATACAATTACTATAGTCCAGTTTACCAAAGTTTTCTTTAGATGTCTGATTATCTTGAGATGATTACTTACCTTAAAAGGTATAGAAAGGATCACTTACATATATGGAAAAATGAAATAAGGGTGAAGCTGAATGAAATTCTACTTACTGTATTAACTGGCAACAGTTGAGTTTCTTAAGATCTGAATTGCTGTGTATGTTACGCTGTATTCAGAACCAGTTTCTAACCAGCCTGTGAGATGGGAAGTTTTTTTCCCATAATTGGGATGAAACCTTTCATTCAGATATTTTGAATTGAAGGTGTATGTGTTGTTTGTAACCTTGTGTAGATTGCAAGTGGTGTTGACATTCTGGATCTTCTGTGTAACAGTTGAAATTTGGAAGTGACGTCGCTTACCTGTCTAACATGGTGTGGGAGAGAATTTACAAGTCATTTATTGAAAGAATAATTGTTGCAAAATATATTGCTTCGACTTTGCCTGGATTTTTTGAATCATCTGTAGTATTTGCTTTAGGAAATACTGACTAGTTAGCAGAGATTATTATCTTTTATGTGGGGGGTGGGGTGGGGAAGGGGTCAGTTCTCTCCAGATTGTACATATGGGAAAAGTTGGCTCTCCATGTTTTGAAATGTGATGAAAGCTTTATACGAAGTTACTGCAAACTAGTAATAGCTTATTTGAGCAAAGTCATTAAGAAAAAGCATAGTTAACGCATGGGTCTTGTGTGGATATAATGTGAAACATTGGTAAATCGGGTAAAATGTTGGAGAGCAGTTTCAATTTGTGTGAGAGCCAGTTTTTTTTTAAAAACCCATATAGAATTTTTTTTTTTTTTTAATGAAAATGTCTAGAAAAGATGAGACTCCAAAATAACCTCCAAAGAGGACTGGTTTCCTGGCTAACTGTTCACCTGGAGGAACTCAAGTACAGAGAATTTCTGGTTTCTTCTGCAAAAACATCAGGAACACAAAAAATTACCCACTGAGCAAATGGGGTGAGGGTTGGATTCAGCTTTTCTTGCTGGCAAACTGACACATCGTGTATGTTTTCTGCCACGTTGGGGCTGTACAGGGCTATCCTGCCCAGCAGGAAAACGAGACTAAGCTCTCCCTCTGTGGTTCTCTCCTGCAGCACCTTTTACCCTTGAAGCCGAGGGCATGTTGGGGAGAAACCGCACCTAACCACGGAAACCTTGTCTTTAGTTAAGGGGTCAGAGTCCTATTCAAAAAACATCTGATGCATCTCCCCTGCTCCACATTTCCTACAAGGTCTTGCAAGCTCTGGTCACACGTGCATCCTGAGATCACACTTGTGTGCATACTGCTTTTCAGAACTCCCCTTACCTCTCCTGAAGTCAGTCCTACCAGTTAATGTTTTACCTCCTTTAGAATTCACTCACTGGTTTTTACCTTAAGTTCACTCACTGGTTTTTACCTTAAGTGAGTCAGATGACCGACTATAGACATCACAGATTGCCCTCAGCCCTAGTCAGCATGGCAAATTTGCGATTGTGACTTTCCCTTCCTAGTCTAATTGCCACGAGGGCAAGGGCCATGTCACTGCTTTTTCATGTCCCTAGTGTTTACTAAATGTTCTATGGGAACCTGGAGGAACAGAGAACTTGGGGGTTAGAGATTGGGTGGGACTGATGGAGGTGGGTGGAGAGGAGCCGGGAGAACTTTATACACCATTAGGTCTGACTATTCTGAAGTCATGCTGGTATTTCCTGAGGTTTGTAGCTTATACTCTTTTTAATTTTTTAGATTATTTTATTTATTTACTTTTTTAGAGTCTCTCTCTGTCTCCCAGGCTGGAGTGCAGTGGCACGATCTCGGCTTACTGCAGCCTCTGCCTCCCGGGTTCAGGCATTTCTCATGCCTCAGCCTTCTGGGTAGCTGGGACAGGCATGTGCGTACACTGTCTTTTATCCCTTTGTTCTGGCTTGTTTCTTTAGTGTACAGGAGTAGAGAGAGTCGGTGTGGACAGTTGGGAAGCTTGCGGGATGGAACTCAGTTAAAATGGCGCCATCAGCAGGTGTGGGGCTGTGAGGCTTGAAGTTTAGTCACAGGCATTGGAAGAGGCACCTTGGATTTAGTTGGTTTTCAGTTCTCTACCTTGAAGAAGCAAAATAGAAACCATTCTATATACACTGGCCTTTGGTAATGCGGACAGTTCAGTCCTTCTGTCAGGTCAGGTCAGCTGTGCTCAGAGATAGACTGTGCAGTGCTGCAGTGGCTTCGCTCATGAAGCCTTCCCCTGGGGAGACAGGCAGTCGGGTTCCCTGGGATGAGGCTGAGCGACGCAGTGAGTGGGAGGAGCGACAGCAGGATGAGGCTTTGGGAGCATCGCAGGGGCCTGGTCTGAGGCCTGAGAAGGAGGGCAGTGGAGTCCAGGAGAGCCCCTGAGGGGGAAGCCCCCCTGGCGAGCAGGAGGGAAGGTGGGGTGCACAGGTGGAGGCTCTCAAGCAGGTGTGTGGGTTTTTTATAAGCCGGTTTACAGTTTGGCATTTAGAACACAATGGGACGCCACAGAAGGCTCAAGCGTCATAAGATTTTGGCAACAGGAGTGACTGTCCAGGGTCCAGGGGCAGCCAGCCTTGCCCCCGCCAAGCCTATGCTCCAGGAAAGGAAGGATCGCACCGTGGCCACCAAAAAGCCTCGTTGTCCAACCCCTCAGTGTACTCATCCATTGAGTGAGCAGCCACTGCTAACCAGGCGCTGGCCCCACCCATGCAGGTGGGCTTCTTAACGAGGCAGGAGAAAAGGATCGGGGGCTTCTCCAATAGTAAGTGTGAGGTGTGAGCTGCAGTGCCTAAAGCCACCAATACCTGTGGTCAAGGTCAGTTTCTGGTGACAAAACTATGGATCAGGCAGGGGGTCGAGTGACTGTGACAAGGTAGCAGCACTGTGACTGCCCCCCAGGCAGCATGAAGGATGGGAACCGAATTGCTAGGAAGCGCAGCTGGAAGCCAGCGGGCAGGGGAGCCGGGTGGGGCAGAGCTGCAGGTCTTGGGGAGAAGGATTTGCTTTTTGCTTTCTCACTCCCTTGATGTCTGACCTTCTTTTCCCCCACCAAGGGAAGAAGTCATACAGGCTGGGTATTGACAGTGTGGGGATTGGAGCAGTTGGCACAGTTCCCCCCACTAGTGGTAACTTGTTGACATTTTGTCATATATCCTTTCAAATGTTTTCTAAAAAGAGGGGATTATGCTATCATGCAGTTTCCTAACCATTTTTCACTTTTTGTGATGGGCTTTTCTATGTCAGTGAGTTTCACAGCACTGTTCACAATTATCTAGTGACCCAGAGCGCAGCCAGGCCATCATTTAGTGTGACAGCCTCTGTGGTTCTTGTCAGACTGCGTTGCTGTCTCGTCCCACTCATCTGCATGCCGCTTAGCAGACTGGGTTTAACTCTTGAAGGGAAGTTTATTTCCAGATGTGTAGACCATCCGTGGTCTTTTTCTTCCACATGCTTCTCAGGCTGTTGTGTTTGTTACTTTTTTTTTTTTCTCTCTCTTTTGAGTCAGAGTCACCCTCTGTCACCCAGGCTGGAGTGCAGTGGTGGGATCTTGGCCCACTGCAGCCTCAACCTCCCAGCCTCAAGCCATCCTCCCACCTCAGCCTCTCGAGTAGCTGGGACTATAGGTGTGCGCCACCACACCCAGCTAATTTTAATTTTTTTTTTGCAGAGACTGGGTTTCACCATGTTGCCCATGCTGGTCTTGACCTCCTGGGCTCAAGCAATCCTCCCACCTCGGCCTCCCAAAGTGCTGGGATTACAGACGTGAGCCACTGTGCTGGCCACATGTTTGTTACTTTAAACTTCTGAGGTTGTGTCCTGCTTTATAAACTCCTAATAGATGGAAAACCAAACTTTGAAATTAAACTCTCTGGGTGTGTGTGTGTGTGTCTTTGTGTATCTGTCTGTGTGTCTCTCTTTGTGTGTCTGTGTGTCTCTGGGTGTGTGTGTATGTCTGTGTCTCTGGGTATGTCTGTGTGTATGTGTCTGTGTGTATGTGTGTCTCTGGGTATGTGTGTGTCTGTGTGTCAGTGTGTGTATGTGTCTGTGTGTGTCTAGGTGTATGTGTGTGTGTGTGTGTGTGTGTCTTTGTGTATCTGTGTGTCTGTGTGTGTCTCTGGGTATGTGTGTGTGTGTGTCAGTATGTGTATGTGTCTGTGTGTGTCTCTGGGGGGGTGTGTGTGTGTCTATGTGTGTGTCTCTGTGCGTTTCAGTTTGTGTGTTTGTTGATTTTTGCCATGTGAGCTTCCACTTTGCATTCCCAGTGTTGGACATGGGCGAGAGGCGGAAGTCCTAACGTGCTGAATTACATACATTTTCTTACATAGTTCCCTTCATGCGATTTATTCTATAAATTCACATTTGTGGTCATGCCCAGTGGCTCACACCTGTAATCCCAGCACTTTGGGAGGCTGACGCAGGAGGATTACTTGAACCTAGGAGTTTGAGACCAGCCTGGGCAACGTAATGAGACCCCATCTCTAATTTTTTAGAAGTAAAAAAAATATTTTTATTGAAAAAATTCACACTTATGTTTTCAGAGATGTTCAAGGTCAGTGTATGCTCTTACCCCTTCTCACATATTCATATTCTGTGATGCTCCAATTTGGAGCTCAGAAAACATTGACTGACAATATTGATTTGGACTTATAAGAACAAAATCTAGGGAAAAATAGTGTTAGCCAAAGGAAAATGTCATAACGAGGAGGAAACTGAAAGCTTAAATTGCAGAAATAAAAAACACATAATGGTCCAGATCCCAGGAGGCCCAAATATGAGAATACATTAGAGATCAATTGATTAGAGATGGGGTCTCACTTTGTCGTCCAGGCTGGAGTGCCATGGCATCGTGATCATAGTTCACTGCAGTCTCAACCTCCTGGGCTCAAACCATCCTCCAGCCTCTCAAGTAACTGGGACTACAGGTATGCACTGGCACACCTGTCTTTCTTGCTTTCCTTTTTATAAGGATTTCTCACCTCTAGGTACTCCTGAGAACAGCTCCTCCGTCTGTGGATCTGCGTGGTGTCCATCACTGATCTCACCTCTAGGTACTCCCGAGAACGCCTCCTCTGTCTGTGGATCTGCGTGGTCCCATCACTGATCTCACCTCTAGGTGCTCCCGAGAACGCCGCCTCCTTCTGTGGATCCACGTGGTCTCCATCACTGATCTCACCTCTAGGTACTCCTGAGAACGCCTCCTCTGTCACTGTGGATCTGTGTAGTTCGCATCACTGAGATGTGTCGCGTCATTTCTGTCTTCCTGCTGTGCGTTCCTTTGGCTGCAGTATGGAAATTGCATAAATCCACTGCCTTTCACACCCGCAAATAGCTTCCTAGGGCCACCGTAATAAATTACTACGCGCTGGGTGGCTTAGAACAATTTTATCCCTCAGCCGCCTAGAGGCCACACGTCTGAAATCAAGGTGTCAGCAGGGCAGTGCTCCCTGTGAAGGATCCAGCGAGAACCTTTTCCACGGTGTTCTCCTAGGTCCTGGTGTTGCCGGCAACCCTTACTGACCCTCGGCTGGCAGACCCATTGCTCCCACCTCTGCCTCTGTCATCACAGGGCCCTCTCCCTGTGTGTGTGTCTGTCTCTGTCGCCTCTCCTATTCTAATAAGAAACCAGGAATACCCACCCACATGCTGGCGCAGTGCTCCACACCTGTAATCCTAAGTCTTTGGGAGGCCAAGGCAGGCAGATCACTTGAAGCCAGAAGTTTGAGACCAGCCTGGGCAACCTGGCAACACCTCTTCTCTACAAAAAACAAAATAATTAGCCAGGTGTCGTGACTTACACCTGTAGTCCCAGCTACTGAGGAGGCTGAGGTGGGAGGATCACTTGAGCCCTGGAGATCGAGGCTTCAGTGAGCCATGATTGCACCAGTGCACTCCCACCTGGGTGACAGAGCAAGACCCTGTCTCAAAAAACACTGAACCACAACTTCAGGATGGCCTCATCTTAGCCAATGACATCTACAATGACCATCTTTCCAAATAAAGTCACATTTTGAGATTAAAGGGGTTGGGACTTGAACATGTCCTTTTGGGGGACACAGTTGAACCTACAGTTGTGGCGAGTGAGTATCTCCAGGCTTTTGATCTCCAGAGTGTGTTACTACATTCTCCTTTCTGTCTTGTGTTGTACATGTGCAAGAGTTTCTCTTGGCTGGACACACACACGCATACATGGAATTGAATGGCTGGATCAAAAAGACATTTACAACACGTGCTCACCAAAGGAATATTACAAAATGTTCCCCAATTTGTAACATCTCTTTTCACTTAAAGTCTTCCTGATTCACAAACATTGTTAATTTTAACATGGTTCAACTTACTGATACTTCTTTTAGTTCATGTTTCTATGTTTAAAATATCCTTTCGTATCCATAGTTGAAAAGATATTCACTTACATTTAATTTTTTAATTTTATTTTGAGATGGAGTTTCACTCTGTTGCCCAGGCTGGAGTGCAATGGCGTAATCTCGGTTCACTGCAACCTCTGCCTCCCGGGTTCAAGAGATTCTCCTGCCTCAGCCTCCCAAGTAGCTGGGATTACAGGCATGTACCACCATGTCTGGTGAATTTTTGTATTTTTAGTAGAGACAGGGTTTCTCCATGTTGGTCAGGCTGGTCTTGAACTCCTAACCTCAGGTGATCCGCCCACCTCGGCTTCCCAAAGTGCTAGGATTACAGGTGTGAGCCACCGCACCCAGCCTTTCACTTACATTTTATACTAGGAATTTTTAAGTTTTGTTTTTGACAGATGAAACTTGATCTATCAGGAGCTGCTTTTTGCATATAGTGTAAGATAGGGATTTTCTTTTCTTTTCTTTTCTTTTTTTGAGACAGAATTTCACTCTTTCACCCAGGCTGGAGTGCAGTGGCGTGATCAAGGCTCACTGCAGCCTTGCCCCTGAGTCTCAAGCAATCTTCCTGCCTTAGTCTCTCAAGTAGCTGGGACTACAGATGTACACCTCCATGCCTGGCTAATTTTTTTTTTTTTTTTTTTGTAGACATGGGGTTTCACTGTGTTGTCAGGCTGGGCTCAAGTGATCTGCTCACCCCGGCCTCCCAAAGTACTGGGATTACAGGTGTGCACCACCGTGCCCAGCTGTAGATAGGGGTTTGATTTTGTCTTTTCTTTGTGGATGACCAGTTTTTCCAGTTCTAGCTAATGAATGGTTCCTTCTCCTGTGCTGATCTGACATGCCGTCAGTCCCATGGTCACATCCACAATATGACACTGTTGCCGGCCTCCCTGTTTGCTTCCATTGGTCAGCATGCCTTTTCCTGGGCCAGTATCACACTATCTTAATTAATTACTCTAGATTGGGCTCTGTGGCTCACGCCTGTAATCCCAGCACTTTGGGAGGCCAAGGTAGGTGGATCACTTGAGGTCAGGAGTTTGAGACCAGCCTGGCCAACATGGTGAAACCCTGTCTCTACTAAAATACAAAATTAGCTAGGCGTGGTGGTACCTGCCTGTAATCCCAGCTACTTGGGAGACTGAGGCAGGAGAATCGCTTGAACCCGGGAGATGGAGGTTGCAGTGAGCCAAGACTGTGCCATTGCACTCCAGGCTGGGCAACAAGAAAGAAATTCTGTCTCAAAAAAAAAAAAATGAACTACAGCTTGGTAAGTGCTTATATTTGATAAACCAAGTCCTATCTCTGTTCTTAAGAAGAGTTTTGGCTATGTTCGATGCTTCCATGAAAATTCCACAAAAAAAAACACTGGAAGTTTTAATTGGAATCACACAGAATATACTGCTATTTTTGGGAAGTTGACATATTTCCTAGGATGAACTTTGAGGAGCCAGATTAGCAGGTCAAAGACTGGATGAACACGGGGACTTTTGACAAACATCATCCAGTTGCTTTTCACTGGTTGTACTAAGCTACAGATGGGCAGGAACTTGGCTGGCTCACCTTTATGTCTTGAGCTCCTAGCTCAGTGCCTGAAACACTTATCAAACCAGAAATGTCTCTTATGCAAGCTGCACCCCAACTTCTCCAGTATAATTTTGTTTTATTTTTTATTGTTTTTGAGATGGAGTCCCTCTCTGTTGCCCAGGCTGGAGTGCAGTGGCATGATCTCAGCTCCCTACAACTTCCACCTCCCAGGTTTAAGTGATTCTCCTGCCTCAGCCTCCTGAGTAGCTAGGATTACAGGTGCCCACCAACAAGCCCAGCTAATTTTTGTATTTCTAGTAGAGACAGGTTTCACTATGTTGGTCAGGCTGGTCTTGAACTCCTGACCTCAGGTGATCCTCCCACCTTAGCTTCCCAAAGTTCTGGGATTACAGGCATGAGCCACCACATCCAGCCTCTAGTATAATTTTGAAATGTATAACTACTTTTTATCATGAATATCTCTAAACATAACCGGAAGAAAACAGCACCTCCTGTTGGAATGGTGAAAATTCAGGACGTAGACAACACGAAATGCTGGCAAGGATGTGCAGCAACAGGAACGCTCCTTCATTGCTGATGGGAATGCAAATGGTGCAGCCACTTTGGAAGACAGTTTGGCAGTTTCTTACAAAACTAAACAGTATCTTACCATATGATTCCTCAATCCTCTTCCTTGGTATTTACCCAAATGAGCTGAAAGCTTAGGTCCTCACAAAACCTCCACCTGGATGTTTATAGCTGCTTTCTTCATAAATGCCAAAGCTTGGAAGCACCCAAGATGTCCTCCAGTAGGTGAAAGAATAAGCTGTGGTGCATCTGGAAATGGAATATTATTTAGCACTGAAAAGAACTGAGCCATCAAGCCATGGAAAGACATGGGAGAAAAATGCACTTTACTAAGTGAAATATTCTGAAAAGGTCACAATACCAACTATATGACATTCCAGAAAAACCAAACCATGGAGACACTATAAAGGTCAGTAATTAGGGTGTAGGCAGGATGAGTGGGTGTCATGCTGAGGATTTTTAGGGCAATGTATAGCGTTATAACAGGGATACATGTCATTTCACATTTGTCAAAACCCACAAAATGTGCACCACCAGACTGAACCCCAGTGTGAACTGTGGGCGATAATGGTGTGTCACTGTAAGTTCATCAGTTGTAACAAATGGACCACTCTAGGGGGATGCTCATAAGGAGGAGGCTGTGCATATGTGGGGCGTAGGGGGTATTCTCACCCAATTTTGCTGTGAACCTAAAACTGCTCAAAAAAGTCTATTTAAAGTAAAGCGACAACAGAATAAGATTTAAGTATAAATAAGTCTGTTATAAAATAGAGAACACCCATCAATGGATAAAAGTTAAGATCGGCCGGGCGCAGTGGCTCAAGCCTGTAATCCCAGCACTTTGGGAGGCCGAGACGGGTGGATCACGAGGTCAGGAGATCGAGACTATCCTGGCTAACACGGTGAAACCCCGTCTCTACTAAAAAACACAAAAAACTAGCCGGGCGTGGTGGCGGGCGCCTGTAGTCCCAGCTACTGGGGAGGCTGAGGCAGGAGAATGGCGTGAACCCGGGAGGCGGAGCTTGCAGTGAGCTGAAGTGAGCTGAGATCCGGCCACTACACTCCAGCCCGGGCGGCAGAGCGAGACTCCATCTCAAAAAAAAAAGTTAAGATTTTTTGTTGATCAATTTATAAGTGAAGTGACTGACAAAACTTGTTTTTTTGAGGTCAGGTTAAAGCCATCTCAGAAACAAGTAGTGGAGTTGCCAGTCTCCAAAATAAGCCATGTGAGTAGAGAGCAAATTGTTAATAACTTCAGCATTTCTGTGCATAGAACCAGGGAAGTAATGTCTTTAAATACATCTGCATCTTGAAATATCTGCCACTAATTTAGGCACATTGAAATTGCTGCATTAAACTACTGAACTATCATAGAAGCCTCTGTGACCTTTATTCTGAGTTTACTGATCCTATTTATAGCAGAGGATCAGAAAAATAAAATGTATTACTATCTGGTGTACTAGGCGACCATGACAGTGATGTATGTCTGCTGTAATAGGTGACCATGATGGTGATGGGTGACTGTGACAGTGATGTGTGTGATGTAACAGGTGACCATGATGGTGATGGGTGACCGTGGCAGTGATGTGTGTCTAGTGTAACAGTCAACTGTGATGGTGATAGGTGATGGTGACAGTGATGTGGTCTAGTGTAACAGGTGACCGTGACAATGATGTATGTCTGATGTAACAGTTAACTGTGATGGTTACAGGAGAAAGTTGTACTATCTATTTCCACAGGAACATCTGTAGAGCATGTTTGGCTAATGTTTCTCTTAATGCACACTGGAACCATGCCATGCTGTTTTCCCTGCCCCCACCTGACAGTACAGTGCCCGGCACACATGACTTAGTCAATAAAACGTTGAATTTAAAAAAGAATTAACCATTTTAAGTGTACGATTCAGTGACATTTAGTACAGCCACAGTGTTGTGCGAACACAACTATCTAATTCCAGGACATTTGCTTCACCCCCAAAGGAAACCCCATACTCATTGGTAATCACTTCTGTGTCCCCCTTTCTCCTGCCCCTGGCAACCATGAATCTGCTTTCTGGTTTTTTTTTTTTTTTTTTTGACATGGAGTCTTGCTCTGTCACCCAGGCTGGAGTGCAGTGGTGCAATCTCGGCTCACTGCAACCTCCACCTCCTGGGTTCACGCCATTCTCCTGCCTCAGCCTCCCAAGTAGCTGGGACTACAGGCGCCGCCACTACGCCCGGCTAATTTTTTGTATTCTTTACTAGAGATGGGGTTTCACTGTGTTAGCCAGGATGGTCTCGATCTTCTAACTTCGTAATCCGCCTGCCTCGGCCTCCTAAAGTGCTGGGATTACAGGCGTGAGCCACCGCGCCCAGCCTGTTTTCTGTTTTTATGGACTGATTTATTCTAGACATTTCATAAAAATGGATTCTTGCCATGTGGAGGCTTTTGTGTCTGGCTTCGTTCATCAGCATAATGTTTTCAAGGTTCATTCGCGTTGTAGATGAATCAGTACTTCATTTCTTTTTTTAAATTTTAATTCTTTTATTTTAATTTTCGCAGAGACACGGGTCTCACCATGTTGCCCAATGAACTCCTGGCCTCAAGCAATCCTCCCACCTTGGCCTCCCAAAGCGCTGGGATTACAGATATGAGCCACCGTGCACTTTTTTAATTTTTAATTTTTTTTGTAACCAGGAGGCAAAACAATTTTATTTCACAGTTGTCTTTAAAATCACAAAGATACCTTTTCTTCATATACGAACATTAGTACAGATACCTATACTTTTTAGAAAATGATTATACAGACCCTCTCAAGGAAAAATGTATTCTGTGATACGGTTTCAGTGAGGTTGCTTGGAAAAAACTCACATCTGGACTGATTCCTAAAACATAGCATTCCACCACTCTGCAAATTTTGGTTCAAAATATAGATTACTGTCATCAGTATGTGGTGCGTGCATTCTTACACATTTGATAATACATGTATAGGCTGGCTTATCACCTAACATTCCATTGGTTTATCAGCAGGTTGAGCAGCTGTGCCTTTCTCTGTGGCCTTTCTTCAAGACCTTCCAGGAATGGACACATATCATCATCATCATAGATTGTAAACTCCAAAGTCTTTACCAACAATTCCAATGGAAACACTCTTTTAGCTAGGTCCTGTTCTGCAGGAAGTGTCTCTTTTCTTTTCTTTTCTTTTTTTGAGACAGAGTCTCGCTCTGTCACCCAGGCTGGAGTGCAGTGGCATGATCTTGGCTTACTGAAATCTCTGCTTCCCGGGTTCGAGCAATTCTCCTGCCTCAGCACCCACTAGTAGCTGGGATTACAGGCACATGCCACCATGACCGGCTAATATTTTTTGTATTTTTAGTAGAGATGGGGTTTCACCATGTTGGCCAGGCTAGTCTCGAACTCCTGACCTTGGATGATCCACCTGCCTCGGCCTCCCAAAGTGCTGGAATTACAGGCGTGAGCCACTGTGCCCAGTCGGAAGTGTCTCTCTTAAGGCGCACAGACCATGTTTAGCCAGTTCCTTTAAATCGCACTCCATAAATTCAAACATATGTCTCTCCAAGTAAGCACGAGCTGACTGAAAACAGGCTCCAATGGACATTAGCTCTGCAGTCAAAATAGTTACCAGATAGACAGGTTTGGAAAATGTGAGGGCCTGTAGCATCATAACCAGCAATAAGCAGCCCAACACCATATGGTCTCTGGCCATATCGCAGTGTTGGTATCTGGGTTTTGTTGCCAATTAGAGATACAAGACGAGACACTGGAAGTGGTCTACCAAATACAAATCTGGAATCCAAATACTCCTGGTGCATAAAATTACACAACAGTCAGTCCAGGCTGGTCTCGAACTCTCAAGCTCAAGCAACCCACCCACCTCGGCTTCCCGAAGTGCTGGGTTTACAGGTATGAGCCACTGCGCCTGGCCCAGTTCTACATTTTTTGTTTTTTTTTTTTTTGAGAAGGAGTCTCGCTCTGTCGCCCAAGCTGGAAGTGCATGGCCTGATTCAGCTCGACTGCAAGGCTCCACCCTCTCGGGTCAACGCCATTCTCACTGCACTCACTAAACAGACGCTAAAACCAAGTAGCTGGGAAACTAACAGGGCGCCCGCCACCACGCCCGGCTAATTTTTTTTTTTTTTTTTTTTTTTTTTTTTGCGTTTTTTTGTAGAGATCAGGGGTTTAACTGTGTTAGCCAAGGATGTCTCCCATTCCTTTTCCTGACCTCGTGATCCACCCACTGAGCTCGGGCCTCCCAAAGTGCTGGGATTACAGGCGTGAGCCACCGCGCCTGGCCTACTTTTAATATGCTCTCCATATGCCTCCTTTGAATCCTTGCTGAAATTGATACGTAACAAAATTCAGTAATGTGCACAAATATTTTTTTCTTCATTTTGATAGTTGGACTGTATTGACATTGTCAGAACCCATAGCTGTCACATGACATCACTCTCTGCTATAGGCATTCGTCCTAATTCTGCAAGGAGATGTATATTTCATTCTAACCAGTAGTCCCTGGTGTCTCTCCAGTCATGTAGATGGTCTGAAGCAACATGGGCTTAGCCACTTGGGGTTAATTTTCCTAGATACTGTCCCCTTTCAATACCTAATTTCAAGTCTTTTTTCATTTCAGGAAATACTTCTCAAAATATACTTTTTTTTTTTAGATGGAGTCTCACTCTGTCCCCAGGCTGGAGTGCAGTGAGGTGATCTCAGCTCACTGCAACCTCTGCCTCCCAGGTTCAAGCGATTCTCCTGCTTCAGCCTCCCAAGTAGCTAGGATTACAGGCATGCACCACCACGCCTGGCTAATTTTTGTGTGAGTGTATTTTTTTTTTTTCAGTAGAGATGGGGTTTCACTAGGTTGGCCAGTCTGGTCTCGATCTCCTGACCTCAAGGGATCCACCTGTCTTGGCCCCCCAAAGTGCTGGGATTACAGGCGTGAGCCATCACGTCAGGCCCAAATACACGTTTTAATATTATTTTGTATTACTGCCTTGGTTTTCCTCTTCAGCAACTCCTGTTAAATTTATATTAGATCTTCTTTTCTGATCTTCTATACTTATTCCTCATTTTGAATTGGTTTCATCTTGTCATTTATTTTTAACTTCAACTTTATGGAGGTTTAATTGAAGTACACTAAAGCACAGATACTGTTGGTGTAGCCTTTGTTTTTGACATGCATGTGGAATTTCACATCCTTAGCACTCAAGGTAGCAGCTATTTCTATGGCCCCCAAAAGTTTCTAGTGCCCGTCTATATCCTTCCCTACCTCCACCCCATCCCCAGGATGTATTTTCTCGTCTGTTTTTCATACCCAGGATCTGGTTTCTGTCATTATATGCTAGTTTTCATGTTCCAGAAATTTATACAAATAGAATCATACAGTGTATGCTATTTTTCTTTTCTTTTCTTTTTTTTTGAGACAAAGTCTCACTGTCACCCAGGCTGGAGTGCAGTGGCGCGATGCTGGCTCACTGCAACCTCTGCCTCCCGGGTTCAAGCCATTATCCTGCCTCAGCCTCCAGAGTAGCTGGGATTACAGGTGCCCACCACCACAACCGGCTAATTTTTTTAATTTTTAGTACAGACAGGGTTTCGCCATGTTGCCCAGACTGGTCTTGAACTCCCAACCTCAAGCGATCCGCCCGCCTCTGCCTCCCAAAGTGCTGGGATTACAGGCATGAGCCACTGTGCCTGGCTGTGATTCTGTCTGGCTTCTCTCACTCTGTGTACTTCTGAGATTCAACTGTGCTATAACTTGTGTCAGTAGCTTGCTTCTTAAATTGCTGAATAACATCCCACTGTATGGACACATCACCCTTCCTTTGTCCATGAAATGCCTGCCCTCTTCATTTCATGGGGATTTCAGTTGTTTCCAGCTTTTGGCTATTAGAAATACAGCTGTGAGGAATATTTGTATACCAGTCCTTATGTGGGCATGTATTTTTTTTCCTCTGGAGCAAGTCTGAAATGATTGGGTCATATGGTAGTGTATGTTTACTGTTTTAAGAAAGAAAGTCCTATTTTTTTCTAGGATTTATACCATTTTATATTGCCACCAGCAGTGTGGGAGACAATGCCTGCTGTTCACAAGCGTGTGCTGGTGTCCAATTGTGGTTTTAATTTGTGTTTTTTGTTTCCCTGATGATGGTGGGGAACATTTTTTCTTTTTCTTCTTCTCCTCCTTCTCCTCCTCCTCTTCCTCCTCCTCCTCCTCCTCTTCCTCCTCCTCCTCCTTCTTCTTCTTTCTTCTTTCTTTCCTCTTTCTTCTTCCTTCTTCTTCTTTCTTCTTTCTTCTTCTCTCCTTCTCCTTCTTCTTCTTCTTTTCTGTTTGAGACGAGTCTTGCTCTGTCACCCAGGCTAGAGCTCAGTGGTAGGAGCTCAGCTCACTGCAACCTCCGCCTCCCGGGTTCAAGCAATTCTGCTGCCTCAGCCTCCCGAGTAGCTTGATTACTGGCACACGCCACCACGCCTGGCTAATTTTTGTATTTTTAGTAAAGATGGGGTTTCGCCATGTTGGCCAGGCTGGTCTCGAACTCCTGACCTCAGGTGATCCACCCACCTCAGCTTCCCAAAGTGCTGGGATTACAGGCAGAGCCACTGCACCCGGCATGGGGCACGTTTTTTCATGTGCTTATTGGTTATTTACAAATATTATCCTATGAAACATCTATCGCCTTTTTTAAAAAGTGGGTTATTTGTTTTCTGGTTATTGGCTTTTAAGAGTTCTTCTGTGTTCTGGATGTAAGTTCTTTCTCTGGCATGTGTGGTGCAAATGTTTTCTTCAACGGATGGCTTGCGTTTCTATTTTTAAAAATGGGTTATTTCAAAGAGCAAAATATTTTATTTTATTTTTATTGTTTATTTTTTGAGACCGAGTCTCACTCTGTTGCCTAGGCTGGAGTGCAGTGGCACAATCTCAGCTCACTGCAATCTCTTTCATCCAGGTTCAAGTGATTCTCCTGCCTCAGCCTCCTGAGTAGCTGGGACTACAGGCACGCACCACCATGCCCAGCTAATTTTTGTATTTTTAGTAGAGACAAGGTTTCACCATGTTGAGCAGGCTGGTCTCAAACCTCTGACCTCAAGTGATCCTCCTGCCTTGGCCTCCTAAAGTGCTGGGATGACAGGCGTGAGCCACCACACCCTGCCAGAGAAAGATATTTTAATTTTGATGACGTCTAGTTAATTTTTTTCTCTTGTGGTCTGTGCCATATCACTAAGATTTTCTTCCGGTTCTAGAGATTCATAGTTTTGGATTTTACATATACTTCTGTGATATATTTTGGATTAAACTTGTATATGGTATCAGGCGTTAAGAGTCATTTTTGTCCCCCACATGAGTATCCAGTTGATACAGCACCATTCGTTGCAAAGAATTTCCTTTCTGTGTTAAGTTACCTGGATATCTTGTTGAAAATCCATTGACAAAACCTGGGTGGGTCTGTTCCTAAACCTGCAAATTCTGTGTCGTTGATCTCTGTGACTATCTTTCTGGCAAGGTATTTTGATTGATGTAGTTTTCTTGTTGTTGTTTGTTTGTTTGAGATAGGGCTTCACTTTGTCTCCCAGGCTGGAGTGCAGTGGCACAATCTTGGCTCATTGCAGCCTTGATCTTCCATTCTCAAGTGATCTTCCCACATCAGCCTTCCAAGTAGCTGGGACTACAGGTGTGTACCACCACATCTGGCTAATTTTTGTATTTTTTGGCCCTGCAAAGTGCTGGGATTATAAGTGTGAGCCACCACACTTGGCCTTGATTTATGTAATTTTAAGCCTTCAAGTCAGGTAGGTTAAGTATTTCAGGGTTGTTTTTTTTTTTTTTTTTTTGACTGATTTTAGTTGGGCACAGTGGATAATGACTGTAAGTCAGCCCAGCAACTCAGGAAGCTGAGGTGGGAGGATCACTTGAGGCCAGGAGTTTCAGACCAGCCTGGGTGACATAGGGAGACCCTATCTCTACTAAAAATAATTAAAAATATGATCAGGCATGGTGGCTCACGCCTGTAATCCCATCACTTTGGGAGGCCAACGTAGGCAGATCACTGGAGCTCACAAGTTTGAGACCAGCCTGGGCGACGTGGTGAAACCCTGTCTCTACAAAAAATATAAAAATTAACCAGGTATGGTTGTGGGTGCCTGTAGTCCCAGCTACTCAGAAGGCTGAGGTGGGAGGATGGCATGAGCCCAGGAGGTGGAGTTTGCAGTGAGCCAAGATTGCACCACCGCACTCCAGCCTGGGCAATAGAGCCAGACCTTGTCTGGAAAAATAAATACATAAATAAATAAGCAAATCAATACATCAATAAATAATAAATAATAAATGATGGATTTGAGGCCGGGCGCGGTGGCTCATGCCTGTAATCCCAGCACTTTGGGAGGCTGAGGCGGGCGGATCACGAGGTCAGGAGATCCGGACCATCCTGGCTAACACGGTGAAATCCCTTCTCTACCAAAAATATAAAAAATTAGCTGGGCATGGTCATGGGCGCCTGTAGTCCCACCTACTCAGGAGGCTGAGGCAGGAGAATGGTGTGAGCCTGGGAGGCGGAGCTTGCTGTGAGCCAAGATCAGGCCACTGCACTCCAGTCTGGGCGACAGAGTGAGACTCTGTCTCAAAAAAAAAAGGATGGATTTGAGTCCTGCCCCTAGACCTTATGGAACCTTAATTCCTGCCTTACTCCAAATACAACCACACTGGGAGTTACGGCTCCAACATAGGAATCTTGGTGACAGAGACATTCAGTGCGTAGCAGCTGCCCGGAGGTACAGACGCCCCGGCACCTGCCGGGCTCCCTGGGCTCCTCACAGCGGCCTCCCACTTTGCTCTTTGCTTCGGTGGAGAGCTTGTTGACTTGTTGGGGTTCTGCTTTCAGGAACTGCAGATGCCCTGGTGCCTTTTTATGCCTTTCTTACCGAGATGCTGATGCTGAAAATTCCACCTGCAAAATATCATTGCCAAAACGTTGAATCCAGCTTTTAAACTACAATTTCATAGGAATTCAGGATCCAAAAGATTAGGATAAATTACACTCCACAAAATCAGCAAAGTCCAGAATGTGTGGAACTCGATGGAACAGTGATTCCCTTCTAGAAAAACTACAACGAAGAGCAAGGGGTGGAATTGTAAAATTGTAGCTTAAAAGAGACTTAAGAGCCTCGTGGATTGAAGGCCATCTCTGGATCTAGTTTGGATCTTGGTTTTAACGTTGAAGAAAAATGTTTGCTAGATAAAGACATTTGAGAACTCTATATTTGATGATTCTAAGGAATTGCTGTTCATTTTTTGTGTGCTAATAAGTTTTTAAAAGGTCTACTTTGGTATATGTGTGAAAATGTCTGTAATAAAAAAACTCACTGACCAGCCTGGGCAGCATGGTGAGACCCAGTCTCTACAAAAAATACAAAAGTTAGCTTGGTGTGGTGGTGTGTGTCTATAGTCCCAGCCACTTGGGAGGCTGAGGTGGGAGGATCACCTGAGCCCAGGAGGCTGAGGTTGCAGTGAGCTATAGTGCACCACTGCACTCCAGCCTGAGTGACAGAGTGAGACCCTGTCTCAAAACAAACAAACAAGAAACAACAGCAACAAAAACTCATTGATAAAAGTTTCACAGCAGTCATCGAGTATTAATAGATCCACCATTTTATCTATCAATAAATGACTGCAATCTTTGATGACTAAGAGATCCACTATTTTATCTATTAATCAATGATTGTGATGTGTTACTTTGCTTATCCTATTACACCTGCATTTGTCAGGTGTGATTGTCTTGTGCAGAATGGCTTTTCTCCATCAATCATTTGGTTATCCTAAAATACAGAATTAATACTTGATTTTTTTCCTGATCAATTTTCTGGATACTGATTTGGTGCCCTGGCCACTTGCAGAAGCAGCGGATGAGTATTCCCCTTTGCAGTCTCATGTGGGCATAGATTTGTATGTATTTGGTGTGGTTCCACATATTGCAATCATTATTTTCTTTTTCTTTTTCTTTCTTTCTTTTTTTCTTTCTTTTTTTTTTTTTTAGATGGAGTCTCTCTCTGTTGCCCAGGCTGGAGTGCAGTGGCGAGGTCTCGGCTCACTGCAACCTCCGTCTCCTGGGCTCATGCGATTCTCATGCCTCAGCCTCCTGAATAGCTGGAATTACAGGCATGCACCACCACATCCAGCTAATTTTTTTTTTGTATTTTTAGCGGAGATGGGGTTTTACCATGTTGGCCAGGCTGGTCTTGAACTCCTGACCTCAAGTGATCCGTCTGCTTTGGCTTCCCAAAGTGCTGGGATTACAGGCATGAGCCACTACACCTGGTCATTCTTTTCTTTTTTGATGGTCAAATTACACTATCTTTGGCATCATTGCAGTATGACACTTTTCCTGTTTAATAACAGTTTTACTTTCAGTCATGACAAAATGTCCTGCAATCACCGTGCATATCTCTGGCTCCAGACTAAGTATCAGAGTTTCCCCAGCAAGCCCTGACTCTTGTTAACGAGAAATGCTCTGCAGAGACCTGGGTCTAGGGGCGCAAGATGTTTGCTGTTACCAGTTTGTTATTGCTACCCGACTGTTTGGGGGACAGAGGTAGGAAACATTTTTTTTTTTAAGTGAAAAGTATTAATAAATCCCTGGATCTTTTGAATTCATTTTTACAACAGCATAGGTATTACATTACATCATATTATATTCCAGGATATGTTCAATTAGACCCTCTTGAACAACATGTGGGTTATTTCCAGTCTTTTGTAATGAAAGTTGATGTGCAGCTCTGTGTCCACACCCAAATCTCACCTTGACTTGTAATAATTCCCACGGGTCAAGGGCAGGACCAGGTGGATGTAATTGAATCACAAGTGCAGTTTCCCCCATGCTGTTCTTGTGATAATGAGTGAGTCTCACGAGATCTGATGGTTTTCTAAGTGTCTGGCATTTCCCCCTTCGCTCGGCACTCATTCTCTTTTCTGCCGCCCTGTGAAGGGGTGCCGTCCATCATGACTGTAAGTTTCCTGAGGCCTTCCCAGCCATGCAGAACTGTGAGTCAATTAAACGTCCTTTCTTTTCTTTATAAATTACCGGGTCTTGGGTATTTCTTCACAGCAGCGTGAGAACAGATGAATACAAAGTCTTGTGCACTTATAATTTCATATAGTTGTGCCAGAGCATCTTTGTAGAAGAAGTGAGACTGGGGTCAAAGTGTAAAGGCATATTCAATTTGGCTAAATAATGCCAAATTCTTCCCTTTAGGGCTCAAAACCATTTTCATTTCCACCAGCAACTTATTCTGTTTTGGCCAAGGTCATTTAAAAACATTTATGCAACTTAAAACTTTTCAAGACCAGATGGAATGACTCACATCTGTAATTCCAGCACTTTGGGAGACTGAGGTGGAAAGATCTCTTGAGGCCAGGAGTTCGAGGCTGGCCTGGGCAACAAAGCAAGGCCTTGTCTCCAAAATAAAAAAAAAAATTCTCATGAAAGTGTGGATGTACATTTTCTCGCGAGAAATGAGATGATCTGGCCATGCCCGTTTCTGTGTGGAGGGACAGAGTTCAGCAGATCACCAGGACTCCAGCTTCTGCAAAATGTGGGCCTGCTTGCTCACACTTGGTGTAGGCGCTAGTTTACAGACATTTGAATTTGTGAGTTCTTGTTATAAGTTGGACTTTGCCGTTTACCTGTAAATGAGACACATATGTCTCTGCTCTCATGGTGCTTATGTGTGTGTGTGTATGTGTGCATGCATGTGTGTGTGCGTGTGTGTGTATAGAGGGGGCTCAGCATGCTTCATAACATGTTGATATAACATAGAAATTGTCAGCCTGGGCAACATGGTGAAGCCACGTCTCTACTAAAAATACAAAAATTAGCCAGGCATGGTGGCACTCACCTGTAATCCCAGCAATTTAGGAGGCTGAGGTGGGAGGATTGCTTGAGCTCTGGAGGTTGGAGGCTGCAGTGAGCTGTGATCACACCACTGCACTCCAGCCTGGGCAACAGAGTGAGACCCTGTCTCAAAAAAAAAAAAAAAAAAAGAAAGAAAGAAAGAAAGAAATCAATCTATGGTTAAATTTGTAATGTTTTCCCCAGAATTTTATAAATTATTTTCATTGTAGAGAAATTGAGTCGAGTTTGAAATAGTGGGAGTATTTGGCCTTCATCTTAATGAGGCCAGCATGGAAGGAAAGGCAGGAGTGTGTAGGGTCTATGGCCTGGCCTTGAAGGCTGAGGGCACCTGGAATTTTGTGTCTAATAATCGAGGATTAGGGCCAGGCGCGGTGGCTCACGCCTGTAATCCCAGCACTTTAGGAGGCCGAGGCGGGTGGATCACGAGGTCAGGAGATCGGGACCATCCTGGCTAACACGATGAAACCCTGTCTCTACTAAAAAATACAAAAAACTAGCTGGGCGAGGTGGCGGGCGCCTGTAGTCCCAGCTACTCGGGAGGCTGAGGCAGGAGAATGGCATGAACCCGGGAGGCGGAGCTTGCAGTGAGCTGAGATCCGGCCACTGCACTCCAGCCTGGGTGACAGAGCGAGACTCCGTCTCAAACAAACAAACAAACAAACAAACAATCGAAGATTACTGCAGGGGCTGAGGAGGGCAGGGCTGGCGGTGCTCATCAGAAGCAACATCACTGCTGAGATGTTGAGACAGATGGAAATTGTGCTGGCTCGGGATTCTCCTATGATTAAATCACCCAATATTTAATCCTATTAAGTCCTCACAGTGCTCGAGTTTAATAAAGCTCTGTAATATATGCCATAGGAAGGCCTTGTTATCCGAAGATAATTGGTATTAAAAGCAGTCACTTGAAAAGAGTCTACTTAACACAAGGACAGGAATCTCAGAGTTACAATGTGACAAGTTTTGGATTTGATGCTATGGATTTCATAATTGAAATTATATGCTGATTCTTGGAACAAAGCAAAAAACGAACTGCGTTCATTTGGGAGGAACGTAATTTGTATGGTAGAATTATAGTTTATTCTTCAATTCACACTTGGTTTTCACAGCATAATCATAAGAAGAGATTTGTATGAAAATACTTCAGGGCTTCATCAGCTTCCTGGAGGCCCTTTCTTTGTCTTCTGTCCTCAGAATATTCTCTTATGGACATTGATTGTCCTCAGGGACATGTGGGCAATTCTCCCAAGGGACCCTCTGCTTTTTTCTTTCCTTTTTTTGAGACAGGGTCTCACTCTGATGCCCAGGCTGGAGTGCAGTGGCGCAATCTCACCTCACTGCAACCTCCGCCTCCTGGGCTCAAGCCATCCTCCCACCTCAGCATTCCAAGTAGCTGGGATTACAGGGGCTCGCCACCACACCTGGCTAATTTCTGTAGTTTTTATAGAGGCAGGATTTCGCCACGTGGCCCAGGCTGGTCTTGAACTCCTGAGCTGAAGCAATCCACCTGCCTTGGCCTCCCAAAATGCTGGGATTACAGGCATGTGCCATCACACCTGGCCCCAAGTGATCTTCTGTTGCAGGATTTGCAATGTCTCTTTTAACTGATTTAACTCCAATTCCATTCATTAGAGAGGGCCAGGACGACCAAGGCCTGGGATTTTGACTCCCTGACTTGGATGATAGGTGCCAACATGAGGCAGGGGGAGATGCTGGGGAGCCGTTTTGTAAGTGATCAACAGTGAATAACATCGGGTGTTGATGACTTTAACCTCCTCTTGCAACCTCCATGAGGATATGATATTTGGATAATGAGAAGCTGTTGTGTTTTATTGGAGTTTCATGATAATCCTCATGGCCAGCCAAGGTCCCACAGCCAGGACAACGCAGGATGTCGTCCACCCTGTACCTATGAGCCTCTGTGACACCACTAGGCCCAACGCTGCCGTAGCTACTGTGAAAAGAGGATTTTTTAGGTCAATCAACAATGTTAACATATGCATTTATTTTAAAAGTCTTAAAATTATTATTATTGGCCGGGCATGGTGGCTCCCGCCTATAATCCCAGCACTTTGGGAGGCCAAGGCGGGTAGATCACTTGAGGTCAGTAGTTCAAGACCAGCCTGGCCAACATGGCGAAACCCCGTCTCCACTAAAGACAAAAAAAAAAAAAAACGCCCAGCGTGGTGGCGGGCGCTTGTAATCCCAGCTACTAGAGAGGCTGAAATCCACCATGCCTGGTCACTTTTTTTTGTATTTGTGTAGAGACAGGGTTTCATCATATTGGCCAGGCTGTTGTTAAACTCCTGGCCTCAGGTGATCCGCCCGCTTCGGCCTCCCAAAGTGCCGCGATTACAGGCGTGAGCCACCGCACCCAGCAAGGAAACGAAAATTACCATTTTTTTTCTAATTACACGAATGGATGTTAATTATAAACATATTCAGACAGTATATAGAAATACCACAGCCATCCACAGTACCGCACTCTGAGACAAGCTTCTGTGCATTCTGGCGCAAGTCATGGTATGTGACGGTTTCTCAGAGACTTTTAAAAAGCACAGTCATTTTATTTTCCTTCCATCTTGCCTCACCAGGTAACAGCCTGGTGGTCTATCCTTCCATGCCTTCTCCGTTGTCACACTGTGTGTGTGTGCTTGTGTGTGTTGTGTGTGTGTGCACAGATTTGATGGTGTCTTAGGGTTCCCCAGAGGGACAGAACCAACACGATGTATGTATACATGAAAGGAGCTTATTAGGGAAAATTGGCTCACACGATCACAAGACGAGGTCCCAGGATAGGCCGTCTGCAAGCTGGGTGAGAGAGAAGCCAATAGTGGTTCAGTCCGAGTCCAAAAGCCTCAAACCAAGAAAGCCGACAGTGCCACCTTCTGTCCGTGGCGGAAGGCCCGCGAACTTCCAGAAGCCACTGGTGCAAGTCCCAGAGTCCAAAGGCAGGAGAACCTGGAGGTTGATGTCCAAGGGCAGAAGGAGAGGGAGGAAGCATCCAGCACGGGAGAAAGAAGGAAGCCAGGAGACCCGGCAAGCCAGGTCATCCCATCTTCCTCCTGCCTTGTTCCAGCCACGCTGGCAGCCATTGGATGGTGCCCACCCACATTAAGAGTAGGTTTCCTCTCCCAGTCCACCAACTCAAATGTCCATCTCCTCTAGCAACATCCTCACACCCAGGAACCATACTTCACCAGCCATCTACGCCTCCTTCATTCCAAACAAGTTGACATTTAATATTTACCATCACAGATGAATTTTTATACTTTTGATTATTTGAACAGGGAACACTTACACACTCACGTGATCCACAGCCCACAAAGTGCCAACAGGCACACCGGTGGAAAGTCTCTCCCCATCCAGCAATCTTCGTCTCACCCCAATAGACACTGGCTTGTATTGGTTTCCTATACATCCTGCCATAATTTGTTTATGCTCAAACATGTAAGAATATAGACTCTTAGGCCGGGCGCAGGGGTTCACGCCTGTAATCCCAGCACTTTGGGAGGCTGAGGCGGGCGGATCACAAGGTCAGAAGGTCGAGACCATCCTGGCTAACTCGGTGAAACCCCGTCTCTACTAAAAATACAAAAAATTAGCCGGGCAAGGTGGCGGGCGCCTGTAGTCCCAGCTACACAGGAGGCTGAGGCAGGAGAATGGTGTGAACCCGGGAGGCGGAGCTTGCAGTGAGCCAAGATTGCGCCACTGCACTCCAGGCTGGGCCACAGAGCGAGAGTCTGTCTCAAAAAAAAAAAAAAAAAAAAAAGAATGTAGACTCTTAGTCTTCCACCAGTTATAAAAGCAAACAAAAGCTAGTTTGTTTAGACAATATGCATTTGGCTTTTTCACGTAAGAGCATATCTTGGAGATAATTTCACAGTGAGTATTGAGATCTCTCTAAGTAGTTGTATACTATCGAGCCTGGATGGATGCATCAAAATTTAATAACCAGCCCCCTATTGAGGACATTTGGGTTGGTTATAATATTTAATTATTACAAACAGTGCTGTGAATATGTTCTTGCACATTTGTTATTTTGCATATGTGCAAATATATCTGCAGGACCAACCCCTAGAAGTGGAATTGTTGGGTCACAGATGAACGTCGGTAGCTGTTGCTTAATGGCCTGAACTCTTGTGCTGTTCACATTCCCATTAGCAGAGTGGGAGTGCTGTCTTTCTCCCATAGCTTTGATACCAGCCTGTGTCATTAAACTTTTGGAACTTTGCCATTGTGATAAGTGAAAAATGTAATTCTGTGTGGCTTTAATTTGCATTTATCTTATCACAGGTGAGACTTAACCGCTTCACTGGCGGAACAGCTATTCCTAGTTATTTGTGAACTGCATGCTCGTAGCCTTCCTTTCTCTATTTTCTTTGTTAGTTACCTTTCCTTTTGAAAATCCATTTCTAGGAGCTCTTTGTTATGAAGAACATCCTTTGTAATGAGATGCAAACATTTTTTCTCAGGTCATCATTTACCTTTTGCTATTGCATTTTTATGTAATTTTTTTGAGACAGAATCTTATACTGTCATCGAGGCTAGAATGCAGCATCGTGATCTCGGCTCACTGCAACCTCTGCCTCCTGGTTCAAGAGATTCTCGTGCCTCAGCCTCCTGAGTAGCTGGGACTACAGGCACACTCCACCATGCCCAGCTAATTTTTGTATTTTTAGTAGAGACGGGGTTTCATCATGTTGGCCAGGCTCGTCTCAAACTCCTGACCTCAAGTGATCCACCCGCCTTGGCCTCCCAAAGTGCTGGGATTACAGGCCTGAGCCACTGCGCCCGGCCTTATTTTCTTTTTCAAGATAGTTATGCCTATGTTTCAACACCATTATTGAAGAGTTACCCATAATTTATCTGAGATGTCAAACTTATCATATGTTATATTCTTATTTGTACTGAGGCATGTTCCTGTGCTTTTGATAGCATTACAATGATCTATTTTTGTGTCAATGCCACAAGGTTTTAACTATTGTAACTTCATAATCCATCCTCTTCATATATATATATGAATATTTATATATATACTTTTTTTTCTGGCTACTCTTGCTTGTTTATTTTTCCTCATAATCTAGTTCCAACAAAACAGAACCCAATGCAAGAAAAGAATCTAGTTATAGTATTTGTGTTAGCAACACTTCATGTTTATAAATCAACAAAGAGACAAGAACACCTTTATGATATTGAGTCCTTGTTCAGGGCTGAATTGTGTGCCTTCACACCCTGAAACTCATGTGTTGAAGCCTTAACCCTGGTACTCAGAATGTGATTGTGTTTGGAGACAGTCTTTAAAAAGGTGATTAAGTTAAAATGAGGCCCTTAGGGTGGGTCCTATTCTAATCTGACTTATGTCCTTATAAGAAGAGGAGAGTCAGACATTCAAGGAGATACCAGGGATGGACGAACACAGAGAAAAAAACCAAACGAGGACACAGGCAAGAAGGCGGCCGTCTGCAAGCCAAGGAGAGAGCCCCCAGGAGAAACCCACCCTGCTGACCTTGGTCTTGAACCTGCAGGCTCCGGAACTGTGAGAGAATACATTTTATACATTTTGTTGTTTAAGGCAAAAGATGTGTGGAACTTTATTATGGCAGCCCTAGCTGACTAATACAGTCCTCTCTCCAAGAATATAATATTTCTTTCTATTTTTTCACATTAAAACATTAATATATTAAGGGTTTTCTTCAGTCAGTTCTTGTAGAGTTCTTAAGCTTATTTAGAGGTATTTTACATTTTTTTGGTGGGTTTTTTTTAAGCATATGGAGTCATTTTTTCTTATACCTTTTAAGCGATACTTCTTTGTATATATGAAAGTTCATTAAATTTGCCTTTGTAGTGTCTTTCCATTGTTTGTTTTACAAAAAATGGGACTCATCTACTCACCCACACTTAACTTTTTTTACTTAGCAATACATAGTGGAACTACCTTCAATTTGTTCAAGTCAACAAATTCCCCCCAACTCTCATATACCCACCACCTCAAATCTACCACTGACATTTTACTACGCTTGTCTTGCCACTCATCTATCTGTCTGTCTGTCTATCTTTTTTTGTTGTTGTTTTTTGAGACAGAGTTTCGTTCTTGTTGCCCAGGCTGGCACAGTCTCTGCTCATTGCAACTTCTGTGTCCTGGGTTCAAGCGATTCTCCTGCCTCAGCCTCCCAAGTAGCTGGGATTGCAGGCACCTGCCACCATGTCAGGCTAATTTTTGTATTTTTAGTAGAGATGGGGTTTCACCATGTTGGCCAGGTTGGTCTTCAACTCTTGACCTCAGGTGATTCACCTACCTTGGCCTCCCAAAATGCTGGGATTACAGACGTGAGCCACCATGCCTGGCCCTATCTGTCTATCTATCTATCTGTCTACCTACCTACCTACCTACCTACCTACCTATCTTTCTATCTATATCTATCTATTCCTTTCTCTTTCCATAAACCCGTTCTTTTTAATGGGAGCATAATATTTGCTCTTTATAAAGTACTGCAGTTTGTTAAACTGATAGTTTATTATTCCATTTCTAGTCTTTCCTCCTAACTACAAATATTTCTGCAATATATATTCTTACTTATGTGTTGATGCTTTTATTTCTGTAAGATAGATTCCCAGATGGAATGGAAATAATTTAAAAGATATTGCCAGGTTGCTCTCCCAAATGGATAACTCACATTTTGGCTTGTTTAAGAACACCTTCTTTCTTCCTTGCATCCTTCCAGCTAATATCACTCTTTTACATTTTGAAGATTTACTGGCTATAAAGTGATATTTCATTATCATTTGAGTTTGCACTTCCCTGACTCCAAGGAAGTGGGAGCATCGTTCATTTGTGTAAAGACCATTTTACTTTGTAAGTTTCTTCTTTGTATTTTTTTATTCTTTAAAAAAGTAGGTTTTGGCCGGGCATGGTAGCTCATGCCTATAATCCCAACACTTTGGAAGGCTGAGGTTGGAGGATAGCTTGAGCTCAGGAGTTTGAGACCAGCCTGGGCAACATGGCGAAACCCCATCTCTAAAATTAAAAGAAGAAAAAAGAAAAAAAATTAGATTGTTTGTCTTTTGGTCGTTATTTGGTATTGATTTGTAAGATAATGTTTGGTCTTTCATATGCCGTGCAAATATTCTCTTTCTTTCTTTTTCTTTTCTTTTTCTTTTTTCTTTTTTTGAGACGGAGTCTTGCTCTGTCACCCAGGCTGGAGTGCAGTGGTACGATCTCAGCTCACTGCAACCTCCACCTCCTGGGTTCAAGCGATTCTCCTGCCTCAGCCTCCCAAGTAGCTGGGATTACAGGTACCCACCACCACGCCTGGCTAATTTTTGTATTTTTTAGTAGAGATGGGGTTTTGCCATGTTGGCCAGGCTGGTCTCGAACTCCTGACCTCAGGTGATCCACCCACCTTCGCCTCCCAAAGTGCTGGGATTACAGGCGTGAGCCATTGCACTTGTCTAATATTTTCTTAATTTTCATTTTCTACTGATATTTTGACATTTTTTTTGGTCATGCAATTAAAATTATGGCTGAATTTTTTTATCTTTTTATCACAGCTTCTGGATTTCTGTTGGCCCTAAATAGGTTCCTCCAATCTAAGCTGTATGGATAGTCTTGTAAATTACATTAACATTTGAATTGTATTTGTTTGCATGGAAGTGTTACTCCTTCTGGAAACTATTCTGTGTCCAGGGATCCAGGTCGGGTTTGTCTTTCCCTCTCCCACACTGACGACACGTTTGCTGCAGCAGCGTTTATGAAGTAGCCCCTCCGCCCACCTCCCCCCGTGGCAGTGACACCCGTGCCCTGTGCTAATCCTCATGCAGCAGGGCTCCGTTCTGGGAGTCTGTTCTTTTTTTTTTTTTTTTTGAGGCGGAGTCTCGCTCTGTGGCCCAGGCTGGAGTGTAGTGGCCGGATCTCAGCTCACTGCAAGCTCCGCCTCCCGGGTTCCCGCCATTCTCCTGCCTCAGCCTCCCGAGTAGCTGGGACTACAGGCACCGCCACTTCGCCCGGCTAGTTTTGTATTTTAGTAGAGACGGGGTTTCACCGTGTTAGCCAGGATGGTCTCGATCTCCTGACCTCGTGATCCGCCCGCCTCGGCCTCCCAAAGTGCTGGGATTACAGGCTTGAGCCACCGCGCCCGGCCTGGGCGTCTGTTCTACCATCAATTTCTCCAGCCCAAGATCCCCAGGATTCCGAGTGGATTCTGACTCTGTTGTCCTCTCTGGTGTGCAATCCCCTTTATTTCCCACCATTTCCTTGGCTATTCTTGAACTTTTTTTTTTTTTTTTTTTTTTGACAAGTCTTGCTCTGTTGCTCAGGCTGGAGTGCAGAGGTGCAATCTTGGCTCACTGCAGCCTCTGCCTCCAGGGTTCAAGAGATTCTCCTGCCTCAACCACTCAGGTAGCTGGGACCACAGGCATGCACCACCACCATGCCCGGCTAACATTTTCTGTATTTTTAGTAGAGACAGGGTTTTACCATGTTGACCAGGCAGGTCTCAAACTCCTGGCCTCAAGTGATCCATCTGCCTTGGCCTCCCAAAGTGCTGGGATTGCAGGCATGAGCCACCACATCTGTGGAACATTTCTTATACTGTATGTATTAAAACCATTTTATCCAATTGAAAATGTGATTCAGTTACAATCTTAAAAAATATTTAGAATAATGAGAGGAGAGTCTTCTGCAGTTAGTATCTTTTTCCCTTGCGTAGATCTTGTTTCACATCATCCAATAAGATACTTTGTTTTAAAATTCTTCTTATTCTGCTATTTTTACTTAAAAAACTGTATTTTGACAAATGAAACTTTTTTTTTTTTTTTTTTTGAGACAGAGTCTTGCTCCGTCACCAGGCTGGAGTGCAGTGGTGCGATCTCGGCTCACTGCAACCTCCGCTTCCCAGGCTCAAGCAATTCTCCTGCCTCAGCCTCCCGAGTAAGTGGGACTACAAGTACCCACCACCACACCTGGCTAATTTTTGTAATTTTTAGTAGAGACGGGGTTTCACCATGTTGGTCAGGCTGGTCTCCATGTCGTGACCTCGTGATCTGCCTGCCTCGGCCTCCCAAAGTGCTGGATTACAGGCATGAGCCACTGTGCCCGGCCAATTTTTCTTCATTTTAAAGTGTTATCTGGTTATTGCTAATTTACAGAAAAAAATTAAAGACTGCATTCATCTTTAATCCAAGTGTCTTCACACACTCCTTTGTTTCTTTCGTTCATTCATTTTTCAAGTATTTTGCTTTTTCAAGGTATGTAATCACAGACAGCAAAAGAGATATTATCACATTTCTAATGTTTATACTGATTATTTTATTTTCTCATATTCTTAAGTAGGCTGAAATTGCTAATTAATAATAAATGAAAAGGTAATAATATTTACTGTTTTTTAAAAAAATTATTTGATAGAGATAGGATCTCACTATGTTGCCCAGGCTGGGGTCAAACTTCTGGATTCAAACGATCCTCCTGCCTTGGCCTCCCAAACTGCTGGGATTACAGATGTGAGCCACCGTGCCTGACCAGTATTTGCTGTTTTAAATGATCTGTATTCTTGGGTTTGACAAGTAATTTTTAACATTTAAGAAATTTATTTAGAAAGACTTTATTAGAAATAGTTACTCAACTTTATCAACTGCCTTTTCAGCATCTCTTCATATGAAATTTGTTTTCCCTTCCTTAGTTGTTTGATGTAACTTTTAAATGTTGACAGATTCCTGAACATCAATCATTCTTGAATTTCTGGGAAAAAGCCCTGCTTAGGTTTCATGCTTGGTCATAGTGTTTATCTGATTTATTTCTGTTCTCTTTGTTCATTTTTGTGCCTGTATTTCTATGGGAGATTGATCCACAGTTTTCTAGTTTGCAGTGACCATTGTCAGGTTCTGGTGTAAAGCCCAGGCATGGTGGTATCACACAGGCTGAGCCACACAGGCTTTGGGAACAGGCTGCCTGGGTTTGGTCCATCCCTGCCTCCCACCAGCTGTGTGCCTGGGCACTTGCTCTCTTCCTTTGGCTGTCTTGTCTGTAAAACAAGAATATGGTAACATTTCCTTCACAGGATTTCTGTGAGGATTAAGGAATTTAGAAGAGCGTTTGGTATGTAGAACACTAGTACATGTTAGAAAAATTTGCCCTTTTTGTGTGTGTGTGAGCCAGGGTCTTGCTCTGTCGTCCAGGCTGGAGTGCAGTGGCCTGCTCATAGCTCACTGCAGACTTGAACTCAGGGGCTCAAGGGATCCTCCTACCTCAGCCTCCTGAGTGGGCCACAGGTGTGTGCCACCATGCCTGGCTAATTTTTCTGTTTTCAAAAATACAGATGGAGTCTCACTATGTTGCCCAGGTTAGTCTCAAACTCCTGGACTCAAGCAATCCATCTGCTTCTGCTTCCCAAAGTGCTGAGATTACAGGTGTGAGTCACCATGCGTGACTGCCCTGTCTTTTTAAAAGGAAATGAGGGCCGGGCACAGTGGGAGGCTGAGGTGGGCAGATTACCTGAGGTAAGGAGTTTGAGAGCAGCCTGGCCAACATGGTGATACCCTGTCTCTACTAAAAATACAAAAATCAGCCAGATGTGGTGGTGCAGGCCTGTAATCCCAGCTACTCAGGAGGCTGAGGCAGAAGAATCACTTGAACCTGGGAGGCAGAGGTTGCAGTGAGCTGAGATGGCACCACTGCACTGCAGCCTGGGCAACAGAGCGAGACTCTGTCTCAAAAAAAAAAAAAAAGGAAATGAGGATCTGTCTGTATTCCGTATCTTCTATAGTCTGGAATTATTTAAGGAATTTATCTACTGACTCCAACCTTGTACCTGAGGCATAAAATATTCGCATCAAATGAACTTGAAATGACGAGAACAGCAGATGGTGGGAAGGAAAGGTCTGAACTGAGTGTTCCCACAGAAGAAAAGTCAGCAGTGTCTGGTCTTGGACGTTCTCTAAGCAGATGGGCAAATCTCCAAGGTTCTGAAGTTTGTTGGGGAGGCAAAATAATGCTGTTTCCTTCTCTCGGAAAAAGTCAGCGAGGAGCGTGAGGGTTGGATGTGGTAACGTAGCTGTACGTTCCTCTCTGAAGCGCTCACTTCTCCGCGAAAACATTCAACACACTGCATCTCTCATCGTTGAAAACCCCATTCTCAATGTGGGCCAGAATGATGGGTTGTTGAATAACAATTTATGCCAGAAATTTCTTTCTTTAGTGAAGAAAGAGAAGAAAGAGAAACCCCTTGGGAGCAGAGTTGTGCTTTGAAAATGCCTCACACTAAGACAGGCTTTTTTTTCTTCTTCTTTTTTTTTTTTTTTTTTGAGATAGGGTCTCACTCTGTCACCCAGGCGGGAGTGCAGTGGCATGATCTTGGCTCAACTTCCTGGACTCAAACAATCCTCTTGCCTCAGCCTCCTGAGTAGCTAGGACTACAGGTGCAGGCCACTGGACCTAGCTAATTTTTAAAAAATTATTTTTT